>NC_026000.2:136778606-136847207 GCF_000442705.2 Elaeis guineensis | reverse complement strand
CCCTTTTTTTTACATCACAATATAACCTCCTTAATGAAGAGAGAATCTGTGTACTCTACAGATCGTGTCTGTGTACTCCACAGATCCGTGTACTCCCACAAAGTAGTATTTAGGCAAAAGAAGTCCCACAGTCCATTGAGAATGATGTCCTCCTTCTGATGCCAATGTTGCGGTCAAGGGCTCCTGAATCAGTATGTAAGGTATTATCCGCTTTGACCTACGGTTTCTAGTCCGAAAGCTATACGGGCCATTTTGGGTGTCATGATTTTACCTCTTAAAAAGTACCTCAAGTGGGATCACCTCTTAAAAAGTACCTCTTAAAAAGAAAAAAGAATTTTTAAAATTTTGATAATTAAGAAAATATTGTTACCACTATTCTTAAAGTTGGTTGGCTTATTATGTATGGGTGAAGAAAAGGACAACCAAGCATCAAATGCACCACTTGTTGCAGAACATACGGGACTACTTAGCTCATATGTGGAAGCCATAGCCCTAGGTCGCGTCAAACAGGCGATATGGTAAGGCAATAATTGAACTTGGTTCATGCTTGCTCTTGGAGCCACTGAATGGGGAAAGCATATCTTTGAACACTGACACCAAATACATGAAGAAAAATATGCTGCATGAGATTCAGATATTTTGGAAGTAGAATGTCGGTCTCATTGGCTTCGAGCCTTATGTGGTCCTTGAACTCCTACCTTTAGCAAGGGACAAAACTAGATTTTTTCTTAAAAAGAAAAAATGATCGCTTTCTATATAAGCTAAATTTTTTTTTGACTCTAACTAATGTGAAACTAATGATGTCCTTTTTTTTTACATCACAATATAACCTCCTTAGTGAAGAGAGGATCTGTGTACTCCACAGACCGTGTCTGTGTACTTCCACAAAGTGGTATTTAAGCGAAAGAAGTTCCACAATCCATTGAGAATGATGTTCTCCTTCTGATGCCAATATTGTGATCAAGGGCTCATGAATCAGTACGTAAGGTATTGTCCGCTTTAGCTTACACTCTATAGTCCGAGAGCTATACGGGCTGTTTTGAGCTTCACGGTTTTGCTCCTTAAAAGGTACTTCATATGGAAAGGATGGCCCCTTTCTATATAAGCTAGATTCCTTATTGACTCTAATTAATGTGAGACTAATGATGCCCTTTCTTCTTCACTACAACATAGCATTATAAGAAGTCATACCATCTCAATTCATGGGTCATCAGATTAACAAAAATATCGATGTAAGGCTCGATTGTGGAGCTCATCATAAAGCCAACCTTATTAAAAGGCCGATTTTATCAGAAGATCGAGATCATCAGAAAATCGATCTCATCGAAAGACTGAGATAATCAAGAGGCCTATCAGAAGGCCAAAGTCATTAAAAAGCTGACCTCATCAGAAGACTGACAGCTGAGCTTATCAGAAGACCGACCTCATCAGCAGGCTGATAGTTAAGCTCATCAAAAGATCGACCTCATCATCATCTAAACACGTGGCAGCAGATTGTTATCTGAGTTAAATGTTCTCTCAAGTTACATCGACATCCAGCAGACCTGTCTCTCCAGTATTATCTGCTAAATCGACTTAATCCAAAACTACTAATAAGTGGGACACTTATCTCAATTTGGTTCTGATCTCCATCACCTTACGTCGGTTTCTAGCCAATCTGATCATTGACACTCAAGGTATGGTGCCCAGTTTAGATATTTATTGATGCCAATTATTTCACATCGATATCCTACCGACATACCATCAGAAGTGCAGACAGTTATCTGACAGCTGTCATCCAACTTAGCAGTCACTGTCTTCTAGCTATTTTTCAGCTCATTTGCCATATGGGCAGTCGCCCTACGATCTCTACACAGTTGGTCATTCTGTTACAACAACCTAACAGCTTAACAGATCTCCAACGGCCTAACAAATCTCTGACAGCTCAATAAATCTCGAATGATCTAACAAACTTTTCTTAAGATCTAAGCAAGCTCCCTCTATATATAAAGGAGGATAAAATATTCTCCAGAAGATAAGTCCAGTTTGAGTGGATAGAGACAAAACTCTACCAGATTTTTCAAAGAAAATTAGAGTTTTCTCCACTTTTCTTTACTCAAACTCTCATTTCTTACTTTCTACTTCTCTTAAGGCACCGACTGATTTAAGCATCGAAGGATCCTAAACTAGAGTGCAATTCATGATTTTGAGACTTCTTTTGTAAGTTTTACTCGTGGTTCACATCGGCACAACTCTTAGCTCTCCAGCTCGGTTCATTACAGATCTCACCTTTGGAGCCTTGTAGCAATAGAGTAGCATTAGAGAAAGGATATCTGAAAAGTTTTAATGTAAAATGATGATAAAAAAAGCATCGATTTTTTCTCTGCCTATCTCATCCTCTTTTAGAGATGCTCAAAAAGTCACTCAACCATCAATGACTGTTGATTCTCAGTAATTCAACCTCCTAGTTCAGTAAGTTTAAGCCCTCACTGCTACAGTACAACAGCTTCAATATACTACAGAGTAGCAACTAGAGATAGTTTCTCAAGACATTCTGTCTCAACACAATCAGCAACCAATCCATCATAATCTGTCTGTTGCTGGGATCATCAACATCTTGTCAAATCTTGGTGGAGATTGGAAGGTAGATGAAAATTCTTTTTCGAAAAGGTAGCGCACTGACAATGAGCTTTCATCAAAGTTTTCTTCAATATCTTAATTCTTATCTATAGGAGATCAAATCTCTACAATTAAGTTGAAGCATCTTTTGTCCAAACAAGATCATGAAGTCTAATCAAACAAGGATAAGAAAGTCTATCCAAATGAGATATCTATTTGAAGAAACTCAAATTTTGACTTGAGATTTTTTTAAGACAATATACCCTTGAAAGAAAAGAAGATGAAACATCTCAAGATGAATCTCATCTGATATATGGGAGATCCAATTTGCCTATGATGACACCGGATATAGGTATTTTTTAAACTTCTATTGCATTCAATTAATTAAGATTAATTTATTCTTAATTAACCAATCTAATTCTTAAAGTCATATCATTTTTAGTGTTTAAAAGTTTAGTTATTATATTAAGCTACATCGGCTTTATGATTGATTCAATCGAGGTCAGATAATGTTCATATTATAAAGAAATGATATCTTTAGTCCCACATTAGTTATAAGTTAAGAAGGAGTATGGCTTATATGGATTGAACTTTCTCTCTCCCCATAAAGGATAAAATCGTGAAGTTCTAAATGACCAAATCCCATAAAAGCTTAAGGCCCATTGAAGTCCAAAGATGATCATGAGCCAAAATGGAGAATACCTCATATACATGAAAGCAGAGTTAACCCAGCCATCCGGGCCATCTCACCCCTTGACCGTAATTGTTCATTATAAATATAATTATCTAAATCTTATATGGGACAAATAAACTAAGATTGGATTAACTGAAGCAACAAAAAGAACTAACCCCCTTGAAGGCTCTATCTCAATATAGCCATCAACCTGTTCACCAAGATGAACACCATATTGATGAAGCTCAAGGCTTACAAAAGCTTGGATCTCACCAAAATTTGAAGTCTCGATTAGACCAAAATTATGATTGAACCACAAAGTATTCAAGATGAGTCACCCAATCTCTAGATTAGACCTCACAAAAATCTGATCTCCAAATCGGTTTAAAGCCCTGAATGGGCTAAGTCCCTCTGAGGACCAAAATATCGACCTTTGGATCGAAATAAGTCTTAAGAGGATCAAAATACTGATCTTCGGATTGAGATAAGTCTAGAGAGGATAAAAAACACAATCTCTATATCAAGATAAGTCCCGATACGACCAAAAATCCGATCTTCGAATTAGTTTAATTCCCTAAATGGGCTAAATCCCTTCGAGAACTAAAATATCAATCTTTGAATCAAGATAAGTTCTAAGAGGACCAAAAACCTAATCTCTACATCGAGATAAGTTCGAAGAAGATTAAAAATCCGATCTTCGGATTAGATCTCATAAAAACTCAAAATCTCAATTGGACCACAAGTATTCAAAATGAAACACCAGGTCTCTAGATTAGACTTCATCAAAATTTTATGCAGGAAAATTGATCTCCAAATTAGATTTCATAAACATTAGCTTAAAGAGATTTATGTTCTAAGTTATATTCTTAGATAATATGCTCTTGAAAGGAAAGAAAATGAGGCACCAAAGATTAAAATCCTATCAGATATTCAGAAGATCTGACCTATCCACTCTAAGCTCAAGCGGAAGGATACAATGGTTCACTTGAACCAAATGGTATGGATTTGTCACCTCGAACAAGCTGAAAACCTTTTTTATGGACTATTTTTTGACATTTGAAGCAACTTCTTCGAAACTAAAAATAGGGGGCAAGTGTTATAGAAGGTCATGCCATCTCAGGTGATATTCTTGGGACTCATACTCATGAGTTCTCAAATTGACAAGAATATCGATGTAAGGGTCAACCCTAGAGCACACCATAAGGCCGTACTCATTAGAAGGCCGATCTCATAAGAAAGTCTAAATCGTCGTTAAGCCAACCTCAACGGAAGGTTGAGATCATCAGAAGGTCGATCAGAAGGTTTAGATCATCAGAAAGCCGACCTCATCAGAAAGCTAACCTGATCAGCAGGCTGACAACTGAGCTTATCAGAAGACCGACCTCATCATAAGTCCAAATTCATCATCATCTGGATACGTGACAGCATATTATTATCTGTGTTAAATGTTATTTCAGGTTACATCAGCATCCAGTTGACTTGCTTCTCCAGTATTATCTGCTAAATCGGCTTATTCCAAAACTACTAATGAGTGGTTGGGACACTTATTTTGGTCTAATTTTGATCTCTATCGCCTTACATCAGTTTCTAATCGATCTAATTACTGGCACTCAAGGCATGGCTTTCAATTCAGATATTTATTGATATCAATTATTTTGCATCGATCTCTTACAGATGTACCATTACAAGTATGGATGGTTATCTGACAACTGTCACCCAGCTCAGCAGTAACTACTTTATAGCTATATCCTAGCTCATTTGCCATGTAGGCAGCCACTCTATGATCTTTGCACAGCTGGTCATTCTGTTACAATAACATAATAACCTAATGTATCTCCAACGGTCTAACAGATCTCTAACGGCTTAACCATTTAATAAATCTCTAACGGCCTAATAGATCTCTAATGACCTAATAAATTTTTTTTAAGACCTAAGCAAGCTCTTTCTATATAAAGAGAGACAAAGTGCTCTTCAGAAAGTAAATCAAGTCTGAGTGAACAGAAATAAAACTCTATTAGATTTTTTTAAAAAAATTAAAAATTTTTCTAATTTTCTCCACTCAAACTCTCACTTCTTACTTTATACTTCTTTATTTTCACTATCTGTTCTTAAGGCCGCAGCTGACTTAAGCTTCGGAGCGTCCTAAATTGGAGGGCATCCCATAGTTTTGAGACTTCTTTTATAGATTTTGCTCGTAGATCACCTCGGTGCAACTCTTAACTCTCTAGCTCGATTCCTTATTGACTTCACTTTCGGAGTCTTGCAGCAACAAATTGAAACATTAAAATTTGATAAGATTTCTTAAAAAAATGAATTGAATGAAATACGATCCTACCGTATCTATATTCTTTACATGTATCATACTCAATAGGTAGTCAAGCTAATGATGAATTCATGTATGAAACCTGGTCCAATCAGGCCCATTTTAGATGGAAGCCTACAAACCCAATCGGCCTAAGATGAAAATTCAGAAAAAAAAAAAGAGGGATTGCATTCCAAATAGGAGAATCCCGATCTCCTATCCCAAGTGCGTTTGCCAATAGGTTAAGACCACCGAACGGTGGTCGGTGCAAGCATCACGGAAACAATGGAGCCTATTAGAGGGCCGGTCCAAATGCATAATATTTATTTTTTTATTTTTTTATTTAACACTAATATATCCTTAATTTTATCTTTTAGAAACTTTTTATTTTTAAAAAAATATTGTAGTGCTAATAAATTAGCTTATATTTATCACTTCCTCGAAACATTAAGTTATAGAAATAATGGGAGAATGGCGTACGTTTTCCTTTGTCAATAGGGAAAGAAATTGGAAATAGATAATGAAAAACCAAAAAAATAAGGACCCCTGCCGGGATTAGATCTACCTACTCATCCCCTTTTCATTTAAAATGGGGAGATAAATTGATAAATGCATCCGATCCTGGTTCCACATCATATGAATATTATTCTGACTTATTTTTAGGATGCTAATGAATGATTGTGATGTTGTTGTGACCATATTATATATATATATATATATATATATATATATATATATATATATATATATATACATACGGAGCCCGGCTCGCATCACTCAACAAGCAACTACACTCTTTGCTCGGCTCCACAACAACGTGTGTGTGTGTGTATATATATATTCACCGATTCTCATCATAGAAGATTTTTTCCCAAATTCTTAAAGATTTGCTCAATTAACGAAAGATAATTAGTTTCCTTATTAACATATTTGACGGCTTAAAATGCCACGCTATTGTCTGTTGTTTGATAGAAAAGGCAGCATTGTCTACTTGAATTTCATTTAGTACCTATACATAGCAATCTTTTTAAAGAAAGATATTAACCATTTCTCACCATGAAATATTTTGTCAACAAATTTTTAAAGAAAAGTTTTTATCGATTTCCTTGAAACATTTTCCCACCAAATCTTTAAAGATCTGCTCAATTAATTAAGAGATGGTAATGGTATTAAATTTCCTTGCTTCTATGGCTTAAAGTTTGCTGCCGTTGTCTTTCTTTTGATGGGAAATGGAAGCCTCATGATTGCTTTCCTCAGTTCCATGCGGCATATGTACATAGCAACCATTTTGAAAAGAAAAATATTTAAGTAGATTTTTTTTTTTCTTTTTTACAGTATTGATGGCTTAAAAGCCCTTGCTGTTGTCTCTTATTTGATCGAAATAGGCATACGGGTAAAAGTGATATAGATAACATTTATCCATTTTTGTATCTAAATTTATTTAGATATGACTAATATATATATTTGTATCTGTATTTATCAAAGAAAATGAATATGAATATAGATAAATAATCATTAGATCCATATCCAAATATTTGATTCTATTTGTAATCCTATATATTTTTTTATATCACTTATTAACTCTTAAAAAAAATATAAATCAGTATTAATATATTATTAAATTAATTTATTATCTATTTAGTAATATTTTTTATTATGTAGTCATTAAATTTAATTATCCAATTTATATCTTTGTTTATATCTATACTTTCAGCATCAATATGTATAAATTCTTGCATTCAATTAATATTTATATCCATATTTGTATTCGTCAGAAAAAGCAAATATAGATATGGATATATTAGTATCATCCAGCCTGGTTTCAATCCAAAATAGAATATGGATATGAATGTATCTATTGAAGAAAAATAGACAAAGATATAGATAGACAATCATCCACTATATATCAAAATATCTGATTCTACCTATAATTCTATGTAATTTTTTATTGCACCCATTAGCTTTTAAAAAAATATAAATCCATATGAACAAATTATTAACTTAATTTATTATTTATTTAGTAATATTTTTGATTTTGTAGTTATAAAATTTAATTATCTAACTTATACCATATTTATATTCATACTTCTAGTATTCGATTTGTAACTATAATCGTTTAAAATGATATGTATATAAATTTTTGTATTCGACTGATATTCATATTCATATTTATATTCATTAGAAAAAAAAAAACAAATATTCTTATGGATATATTGATATCATCCGGTATGGTTTCAATCCTAAATTGGCAGCCTTGTCCATTCATGAAATTTGTGCAGGTCCTTTGAATCAAAGAGAAGATAATTTGTTTCCTTATTTACAACTTCCTTATTTACACCTTGTACGGCTTGCCTCCTCTTGATAGGAAAAAACAATCTGTCTTCTGGAACTCCCTTCAGTACCTTAACCATGAAGACCAAGCGCTTGGCTTTGATTTTCTTCATTCTTGCAGGACTCTTTGCTCTGGATCAGTGTTAGCAAGAAATTACTCTCTTCATTGGCCTTCCTCTCTCTTTCTATCTCTTTCAAAAGAAAAACAACTATTAATTCGTTAAAAAACATAATTATTATATTCATGGTGAAGAGAAAGCTAAATTCCTTTTCTCGCAACTTATATTTCTTGATAAGTTTTAAATGTTTGGATTGTAATTTTTGATTGTTAATTTTAAATTATGGCCAACTTCAGAAGTTTTCTATCAGACTCTTCAAAACAGGCTGATACCATTTCTAATCTTTAACATCTTTGAGACAGGTCAAGCCAGAGAAACGATGCAAGCGCAATGCGTTTCCAGCGTTTGTTTGGATGGGAATGTCTGCTTCTGCTGTCCATTTATTTGATGAACCCGGCTTACGCTGTTATAAAACAGCGGAGGAATGCAATGCATCCTGCAACTAGCCACCAGCTTAGGGAGAGATTTTTACCATCCACAAGATCAAGGATCTCATGAATAATAATCCATGTATGCAATACTTGCATTACATTTCTTTTCTGAAAGTAACAATAATTATTTAATCCAAAAAATGGCTGCTTGTAGAGCAAAGTTGTCACACCCCGAACCCAACACCCGGGTCGGATACGTGATGGCTGCACACTCCTTAGAGCAAGTCCTAAAGAATATACAAGGTCAAAATTAAATCATCACATCCTCAACATCCATAATATCTAATTTCAGTAATAACTAATAAAACTTGTAATTTACAATTGAAATTCTTTCAATCCTCTGATCAGATATCATGACATTCTATCTATTCATTTGCTCACCTGCAAATCCAAACCATAGCCAACTATGAGCATTTTATAACTCTGAGAAGAAAAAAAAATGAAGAGGTGTGAGCTTTATAGCCCAGTAAGAATTTTCATATCACACCAATATAATAATATAATCTGAAAATAAGAATAAGAAATAAAACATAAAATCTCATATTCAATGTCCAGAATACTGCAAATATCTATAAATTATCTGTCTAGTCAAAAAAAATACATCATCATATGTTAATGGATCAAATACTTTTGTTCAACGATTGTTTCATGTCTTCTCTTTCATTTCTCTTTTCATAATCACATGATTTTTTTAACCTTTCTTTCTGACTTTGGACTAAACAAGTCTATATCTCAGTCATCATCCGAATCAATTTTTACTTAAAAACCTTTCAGGACTGTCCCAGGATAAGCTCCTGACCGGCTGTCCCACGTACGAAAGCCTGTGAGAGGCTGTCCCAGGCATAAGCTCCTGACGGACTGTCTCATGTATGAGCTCCTGACTGGCTGATCCACCTATAAATCAGAGGAGCCTATACCAGGCATGAGCTCCTGACAGACTGTCCCAGGCATAAGCTCCTGACGGGCTGTTCCACATGACAAAGTTAGTTCAAACCATATCTCTCTTTTTCATTTAATCATTAGTGTTGATTTCATCAAATCAATTCTGACTTACATTATGATCAATTTAGATATGCCATATCCATATAATCATGCCATCAATCTCTGATACATATATATTGACATAACATACTCATACTCAAAATCAAATAACAGTATTGCAAATATAATAAATTCATCGATCTCAAATCCAACGATGCAAAACCAATAATGCAAGATCCATAGTAAAATAGCATATATATAATGGTGATCATGTACAAGATTTTTACCTTTATCGGTGACTGATCCAAGCATAGAAATCAATGAATTTTTTGATTTGTGAAAATAAGATATTCCACTTGACGTCTTATGCAAACAATCGTATCTTTCATGATCCTGATCAAATATAAAAATTATATATGGAGAAATTATCGATAATCGATCCTAATAACACAAATCCAGGACTTCTTTTAGGATTATCCAAAATCAAAATTTGTCTGAGTATCTAGACTCTCCATTAGTCCACAAGACTTCTAGAGAGAGAAAATTTATAAAAAAAAAATTAGAGAAAGAAAGTGGAGAGAGAATCTTCGTATCTTTCAGATAAAGAAATTATGATTGAGATCATCAGAGGTTATATCAGAATAACTCAATATGAATTAACCATGATCAATGTTATAAATTTCGAATAAAGATCAGATCAAGATCCAATCTACTATACAAATTTCGAAGCACTCTCAGGTCATCATATTTTCATCTCAAGTTTATTCTAGGGTCTGTGATACATCAGAAAGAGAGAGAAAGATCTTAGAGAGACAAAATCCATAAAGAGAGAGAAAGGTCTAGAGAGAGAAAATAGAGAGAGAAAATAGAGAGAGAAGATGGAGAGAGAAGATAGAGAGAGGCGAGAGGAAAGAGAGAGAAAGGAGAGAGAGAAAAAAATTTTTTTCTATTTTTCTTTTTCTTTTTTTTCTTTTTCTTTCTTTTTTTTCTTCTTTCTCTTCTTCCCTTCCCATTTTCTTCTTTCTTTCCTCTTCCTTGGCCGAAAAGAGGAGGACCAGAGGGAGGCTCGGTGGCTTAGCTCCAACGAAGGCGGCAGTACAATCGGAGGTCTGATAGTGGGTGGAGGCGACAGTGGGGCAAGGGATGGCCAGCGGCAAGGTTCGACCAACAAGAAATCAAGAAGAGATCAGAAAAATAGGGGACCGTCATATTTTCTTTTTATTTTTCGATCGTTGGCCAGTCACCGATGGCCAAGACCTTCAGAGAAGAGGGATAGAGAGATGAGGATCCTATCTTAGGGGTGAGACGCCGCAAACGACGACGTCGGTGGTCGGAAAAGAGAAGAAAAGGGCTCGTCCGAATAGGATAGTATAGAATCTCATCTTTTCATGGATTTTTCGATGAGCCCGACGGCCGATGAGGGTGCACAGTGCCGTGAAAAAGAGGGGAAGGAAAAGAGGAAGGAAGAGAAGAGCTCACCTCGAGCTCCGATGACATCTCCGGCGAGAATTAGGGGTGAGCACAGTGACGGCTTTCGTGAGCAAAATTCTGACGATCCTCGTCGTTGGCTCCCGATTTCTTGATGGGAGGGGGAGGGGAGAGATCTCCTCCTTAAATAGAACCAGAGGGGAAGGAGTTTGACTCCTCCTCGGAGGTTTTCCGACTCTAATTAGGAGCCGATTGGGAGAAAGAAGACTCCTAACGGGAGTCTTCTTCGATTCTTTTTTTTGTAGGCAGGCTTAGTGGACCTAAATCTAGATGGGCTTGATTTAGGACCCAAAAGGTTGGGTTATTACATTCTTTCCCTCTTAAAATAATTTCATCTTCGAAATTAAGTTATGTTGTTGAGATACGTACTTAAAAATATACACTCATCATGTCATTTTCACGCTTTCGATAATGTCTTACATATTATTTATTTCTCATTATCTTATTATAACAAAATTATTTGAAATCTCAATCTCATTTTTTTTTTATTTTTTTCAAAGAGCAGTAATATTTTAGACTTGTATTACATACCACAGATATTTGTTCCAATACATTTCACTCAAAATTGATAATTATCTCAGACTACCTATGATGGAAAAATAAAGAAAGGTCAAACATTGGATACTCTTCACAATCATCGATTTCTTTCTTCTCTTGACCTTCCAATTAATTTAATAGATAAACTTTCATCTTAAGAAAATCTCAATCTTTTATGTCAGTTCGAGTAACAACATTAAATTCAAAAAAATATGAGATCTGTGTCAAGATATTCTAGATTTGAACTAATAACAGAACTATCAAGCTGTTAATAATATCTCGAGATATCTAGGATTTCTTGGCATTATCTATAATGAAGCAACCTACTGACAAAAATTACCTGGCTATGATCAAATTAGATCAAAATCAATAGCATCCTTTCATTATCAATAAAATTCTTTCTTATTTGCAACTAATGTATTCCATCATAATATCTTTTGAATCAAAAAATTAATATTTTGAATCAATTTAATCCATCATGCTTTTGCTGCGCACTCTGATCTTAATTTATCAAATTATATAGATTTATCAAAAAATAAGAATATCTTTGTATGTTAGATCAATCAAAGATAGATCCAACTTTTAAATTTTTATATAGATCTTAGAGCAAAATTTTTAAGTTTCTTTATCTTTATTGCTCTTTGGGCATAGCACATCAAAATAAAATCTTGATCTACTTCTTATGTTTGAAATCATTGTATAAGCTTCATCACTCCTCAAGAATCCAAGATGTCTAGAATTAATTTGAGTTAACCTTTGGTTTATCTTACAATCATGTAGATAATTTTCAAATCAATCTTCTTTTTTAAAAGAATTAACTTCAATTCGAGCAAACTGAAAGAACTCAAGCCAACATCCTTGTAAGTAGAATCAACTTGATTATTTCTTGTAGAGCTCTCTTCATCACAACCCTTAATATTAATCGATAAATTCATACAAAATCTTATCTCTTGTATAAGTAATTCAAAATTTAACACTAGCAAGATATCTTAGTCCAATTCAGAAATCCAAACTCTGACTTGAATAATTAATACACTTCACCATCTTCAACAATCACAAAAAAATAAAGAAATCTAATCCAAAGATGGTAATACGAATTATTAAAGATTTTATCATAATTTATCTATCATACTAAAATAAATTTTCTTCTTCAATTTAACAACAATATCAAAATACTTTGGATCCACTTAAAAGCAAACTTTTGATTTGAAATTCAATGCAATGTGATATTTTGAATAACCATAAATTTCATCAAGATGTGTATTCTATATTCTCATCCAAATATATTTTTCATCTAAAATTAAGTTTCATATATGACCTCTTATAGGTTCAATACTCAAAAATATTTCTCTCTCATGTGATATAATTCCTTCTTAGATCATACCCTAATTAACTTTCTTTAGATAAGTCTAAAACTTATAATGCTCAGACAATTATTATCGAAATTAGAAAAGTTATCATGATCTTCAACTATATAAGTTTAGCATTCTAAAATCATCGAGTATACTCAACACAACACATCAATATCTTCCTCTTCATTTCAGGATTAACACTTCTCATACTTAGGTCAAGCCTACTAATTGAAATCTATGATATAACTCATCAATTTTATTATAAACATTATATACCACTTATGCATAAATTTTATTATGATATCTATTGATTCAAAATTTCAAATATTGAATCTTTTCTTTTATGTCTATCATGTTTCTTATGATCATAACCTAAGTTTAAATATCATTAAAGTCACAATCCTGAATAATTATAACCTTAAGCTTAAATACCACTTAAGTCATATTCTTTAGTGATTATAACCTAAACTTTAAATCATTCTATCACATCCTTAATAATTATAACTTTAAGCTCTGATATTATCTATCATACTCTATTGATTATAATCTTAGAGTTTTGATATCACTTATGTCACAGTCTTTAGTGGTCTTAAAGTTTTAATACCACTTAAGTCATATTCTCTGATATCACTCTGTCACATCCTATTGATCATATATAAAGTTTTGATATCACTTCATAATCCCTAGTGATCTTAAATTTAAACTCTGATATTATTCTATCATATCCCAATCACTTGTATCATAGTTTCCAAATGATCATAACCTAAGCTCTAATATCATTCTGTCATATTCTATCACTTATATCATAATTTTCAATGATCATAACCTAAGCTCTGATACTATTCTGTTATATCCAAATCACTTATATCATAATCTTCAATAATTATAATCTAAGCTCTGATATCATTCTGTCACGCTCCGAACCCAACACTCAGATCGGATACGTGATGGCCGCACACTCCTTAGAGCAAGTCCTAAAGAATATACAAGGCCAAAATTAAATCATCACATTCTCAACATCCATAATATCTAATTTCAGTAATAACTAATAAAACTTGCATATTTATAATTAAATTTTTTTCAATCCTCTGATCAGATATCATGATATTCTATCTATTTAACTACTCACCCACAAATCCAAACCATAGCCAACCATGAGTATTCTGTAACTCTGAGAAGAAAAAAAAAGAAAGGAGTGTGAGCTTTACAGCCCAGTAAGAATTTTCATATCACACCAATATAATAATATAATCTAAAAATAAGAATAAAAAATAAAACATAAAATCTCATGTTCAATATCCAGAATACTGTAAATTTCTATAAATTATCTGTCTTGTCAAAGGAGATGCATCATCATATGTTAATGGGTGAAATATTTTTATTCAATGATTGTTTCATGTCTTATCTTTCATTTCTCTTTTCATAATCACATAATTTTTTTAACCTTTTCTTTCTAACTTTGGACTAACTAAGTCTATACCTTAGTCATCATCCGAATCAATTTTTACTTAAAAGCCTTTCAAGGCTGTCCTAGGATGAGCTCCTGACCAGCTGTCCCACGTATGAAAGTCCGTGAGAAGCTGTCCCAGGCATGAGCTCCTGGCGGGCTGTTCCAGGCATGAGCTCCTGGCTGGCTGATCCACCTATAAACCAGTAGAGGCTGTCCCAGACATAAGCTCCTGACGAGTTGTCTCAGACATAAGCTCCTGACGGGCTGTTCCACATGACAAGGTTAGTCCAAATCATATCTCTCTTTTTTATTTAATTATTAGTGTTGATTTTATTAAATCAATTTCGACTTACATTATGATCAATTTAGATATGTCATATCCATATAATCATGCCATCAATCTCTGATACATATATATTGACATAACATACTCATGTTTAAAATTAAATAACAGTATCTCAAATATAATAAATTTATCGATTTCAAATTCGATGATGCAAAATCAATGATGCAAGACCAATAGTAAAATAGCATATATATAATGATGATCATGTACAGAGATTCTTATCTTTATCGGTGACTGATCCAAGCATAGAAATCAAAAATTTTTTTGATTTATGAATTTTGAAAATAAGATATTTCACTCGATATCTTATGCAAACAATCATATCTTTTCATGATCCTGATCAAATATAAAAATCATATATGAAAAAATTATCGATAATCGATCCTAATAACACAAATCCAGGACTTCTCCTAGGATTATCCAAAATTAAGATTTGTCTGAGTATCTGGACCCTCCATTAGTCCACAAGACTTTTAGAGAGAGAAAATTCATAAAGAGAGAAAAAATTTGAGAGAGAGAAAATGAAGAGAGAATCTTCGTATCTTTCAGATGAAGAAATTATGATTGAGATCATCAGAGGTTATATCGGGATGACTCAATATAAATTAACCATTATCAATGTTATAAATTTTGAATAAGGACTGGATCGGGATCTAATCTACTGCACAAATTTTGAAGCACTCTCAGGTCATCATATTTTTATCTCAAGTTTATCCTAGGATCTATGATGCATCAGAGAGGGAGAGAAAGACCCTAGAGAGACAAAATCCATAAAAAGAGAGAAAGATGTAGAGAGAGAAAATAAAGAGAGAATCTAGAGAGAAGATGGAGAGAGAAGGTAGAGAGAGGAGAGAGAAAAGAGAGAGAAAGGAGAGAGAGAGGAGAGAGAGAAAATTCTCTCTTTTTCTTTTTTTTTTCTCTTTTTTTTTTCTTTTTCTTTTTTTTTCTTTTTCTTTCTTTTCTTTTCTTCTTTCTCTTCTTCCCTTCCTGTTTTCTTCTTTCTTTCCTCTTCCTTGTCGAACAGGGGAGGACCAAAGGGTGGCTCGATGGCTCAGCTCCAATGAAGACGGTAGCACGGTCGGAGATCCGACAGTAGGTGGAGGCGACGGTGAAGCAAGGGATGGCCGGCAGCAAGGTTCGACCGGTAAGAAATCAAGAAGAGATCAGTAAAACAAGGGACCATCATTTTTTTTTTATTTTTCGATCATTGGCCGATCACCGACGGTCAAGACCTTCAGAAAAGAGAGATAGAGAGATGAGGGTCCTATCTTAGGGTTGAGACGCCGCAAACGGCGGTATCGATGATCGAAAAAGAGGATAAAAGGGCTCGTTCGAATAGGACAGTATAGAATCTCATCTTTTCATGAATTTTTTGACGAGCCTGATAGCCGGCAAGGGTGCACAGTGCCGTAGAAAGAAGAGAAAGAAAAAAAAGAAGGAAGAGGAGGGCTTACCTCAAGCTCCGATGACATCTCCGACGAGAATTAGGGTCGAGCACAGTGACGGCTTCTGTGAGCAAAATTCTGACGATCCTCGCCGTTGGCTCCCGATTTCTTGATGGGAGGGGGAGGGGAGAGATCTCCTCCTTAAATAGAGCTAGAGAGGAAGGAGTTTGACTCCTTGGGGGTTGTCCGACTCTGATTAGGAGCCGATCGGGAGAAAGAAGACTCCCTACGGGAGTCTTCTTCGATTCTTTTTTTTTTTAGACGAGCTTAGTGGACCTAAATCTAGATGGGCTTGATCTAGGGCCAAAAGGATGGGTTATTACAAAAGTATGATAAGAAATTAATGGCTAATGACTCTAAAGTATGATAATTGATCATGCATTAAGATGGAAGATTGGGACAGCACATCCAAAAAAAAGGAACCATGTCATATTTTGATGTACATCTTATGCATCTGGTTGATGATCAAATCATTTCATTTTTCTGATATGCGAGTTTGATCCTGACTCGATTTCATACCATGCGCAGATCATCTACGGTGCAAATGAATTGTGTTGCGGTCAAAAGCTCATGGGTCGGCACATAAGGTATTATCTGCTTTAGCCTATACGGTCCATAGCTCGGAGGCTATATGGATCATTTTGGGCCTCACAGTTTTGCCCCTTAAAAAGTATCTCACGTGGGAAGGATAATCTCTTTCTATATAAGCTAGATTTCTTTATCCTTGACTCTAACCAATGTGGGACTAATGATGTCCTTTCTTCTAGACCATAATATAATTCCTCAGTCAAGAGAGAATCTGTATACTCCCATAGAGTGGTATTTAGTCAGAAGGAGTCCTACAGTCCATTGAGGTTTATGCCCTCATTCTATCGTCAATGTTATGGTCAAGGCCTCATGGCTCGGTATGTGAGGTGTTGTCTGTTTTTGCCTACAGCCCTTAGTCCGGAGGCTATATGGGCTATTTTGGGCCTCACGATTTTACCCCTTAAAAGGTGCCTTACGTGGTAAGAATTGTTTCTTCTTACATAAGTTAGATTCCCTCTTGACTTTAATTAATGTGAGACTAATGATATCCTTTCTTCTACACCATAATATAGTATTATAGGAGGTCATACCACCTTAAGTAATGTCCTCGAAATTCATACTCATGAGTTATCAGATTGACCAAAATATCAAAGGCTCGACTGTGGAGCTCATCATAAGGCCGATTTTATTAGAAAGTCGACTTTATCAGAAGGCCTAGATTATCAGAAAGCCTATCTTATCGAAAGGCTAAGATCATCGAAAGTCCAATTAGAAGGCTGAGGTCATTAGAAAGCTGACCTCATGAGAAGGCTGATAGCTGAGCTCATCAAAGGTTGACAGCTAAGCTCATTAGAAAATTGACCTCCTCATAAGTTCAATCTCATCATTATCTGGACACGTGGCAGTAGATTGTTATTTGAGTTAAATATTCTCTCAGGTTATATCAGCATCCAGCCAATGTGCCTCTTCAGTATTATCTGCTAAATCGACTTGATCCAGAACTGCTAATGAGTGGGATACTTACCTCAATCTGATTCTAATCTCCATCACCTTACGTTAGTTTCTGATGAATCTAATCACTAACACTCAAAGCATGGAGCCCAGTTCAGATATTTATCGATACCAATTATTCTGCATCGGTCTCTTATCGATGTGCCATCAGAAGTATAGATGATTATTTGACAGCTATCATCCCGCTCAGTAGTAACTGTCTTTCAATTATTTTTCAGCTCATTTATCAATATGAGCAGCCACCCCACGATCTCTATACAACTGACCATTCTATTATAACAACTTAACGGCCTAACAGATCTCCAACGATCTAATAGATCTCTAACAGTATAACAGCCTAACAAATCTCTAATAGACTAATGAACTTTTCTTAAGATCTAAGCAAGCTCTCTCCATATAAAGGGAGATAAAGTGTTATCTAGAAGGTAAGTCAAGTCTGAGTGAACAAACATAAAATTTCGTCAAATTTTTTAAAGAAAATTAGAGTTCTCTCCACTTTTCTCTACTCAAACTTTCACTTCTTGCTTTCTACTTCTCTACTTTCACTATCTGTTCTCTAGGCCCCAGCTGACTTAAGCTGGGGCCTAAATAGGAGGGCAACCCATGATTTTTGAATTTTTTTTGTAGATTTTGCTCGCAATTTATGTCGGTGCAACTCTCAGCTCTCCAGTTCGGTTCATCATCTGAAAATGGTGCTAAAAGAATAGATTGACACTAGAGAAAGGCAATCTAAAATTTTTTAGTAAAAAATGATGAATAAAAAAGTACTAATTCATCATCTACCTACCTCATCCTCTTCTGGAGATGCTCAGGATGTCACTCAACCATCAATGACTATTGATCCTCTGTAATTCAACCTTCTAGTTTCGCAAGTTCAAGTACTCACTGCTGTGGTACAACAACTCTAATGTACCATAGAATAACAACTAAAGATAGTTCCTTAAGAAACTCTATCTCAACACAATCAGCAATCAATCCATCACAATCTGCCTACTGCTAGGATTATCAACAATATGTCAAACCTTGATGGAGATTGGGGGGCAGATGAAAATTTTTTTCTGAAAAGACAGCACACTGACAATGAGCTTTCAACAAAATTTTCTTCAATATCTTAATTCTTATCCATAGGAGATCAAATCTCTATAATTAAGTTGAAGCATTTTTCATTCAAACAAGGTCATGAAGTCTGATCAAACAAGGACAAGAAAGTCTGTCCAAATGAGATATCAGTTTAAGGAAACTCAAGTTCTGACTTAAGATTTTAAGGCAATATACCTTTGAAATGGGAATGAGATGAAACATCTCAAGATGAAACTTATCTGATATATGGGAGATCTAATCTACCCATGATGACATCTTATAGAGGTATTTCTTAAACCTCTATTACATTCAATTTATTAATTAACCAATCTAATTCTTAAAGTCATATCATTTTTAATATTTTAAAGTTTACTTATTATCTTAAGCTACATCAGCTTCATGATTGATCCAATCGAGGTCAGATAACATTGATGTTATAAAGAGATGATATCTTTAGTCGCACATCAGTTATGAGTTAAGAGGGAGTATGACTTATATGGACTAAAATTTTTTCTCTCCCCATAAATGGTAAAATCATGAAGCTCTAAAAGATCAGGACTCACTGAAGCCCAAAGATGGTCATGAGTCAGAACGGATAATACCTCATGTACATGGAAGTAGAGTTACTCCAACCATCCAAGCCATCTCACCCCTTGATCGCAATAGTTTATTATAAATATAATTATCTAAGTCCTATATAGGATAGATAAATCCAGATCGGATTAACTGAAGCAACAAAAAGAACTAACCCCCCTGAAGGCTCTATCTCAATATAGCCATCAATTAGTTCGCCAAGATAAACATCACATTGATGAAGCTCAAGACTCACTGAAGCTTAGACCTCACCAAAATCCAAAGTTCTGATTGGACTAGAGTTCTAATTGGACCATAAAGGATTCAAGATAAGATACCCGATCTCTAGATTAGACCTCATAAAAATCTGATCTCTGAATTGATTTAAAATCCTGAATGGGCCAAGTCCCTCTGAGAGCTAAAATATCGATCTTTAGATTGAGATAAATCTCAAGAGGATCAAAATATCGATCTTCGAATCGAGATAAATTTTGATCTTTAGATTGAGATAAATCTCAAGAGAATCAAAATATCGATCTTCGAATCGAGATAAATTTCAAGAGCACCAAAAATTCAATCTCTACATCAAGATAAATCCTGATAGGACCAAAAATCCAATCTTCGAATCCGTTTAAAGCCCTGAATAGATCAAGTCCCCTCGAGGACCAAAATATCGATTTTCAGATCGAGATAAGTTTTGAGAGGACCAAAAATCTGATCTTTACATCGAGATAAGTCCAGAGAAGACTAAAAATCTGATCTTCGGATTAGATCTCATAAAAATTCAAAATCTCGATTGGACTATAAGTATTCAAAATGAAACACCTGATCTCTGGATTAGACTTCACCAAAATTTTGTGTAGGAAAATTGATCTCTGGATTAGATTTTGCAAACATTACTCAGGAGATTTATGTTCTAAGTCATATTCTTAGACAATATATCCTTTAAAGGAAACAAAATGAGGCACCAAAGATTGAAATCCTATCAGATATGCAGGAGATCCGACTTGCCCACTTTGAGCTCAAGTGGAAGGATGCAGTGGTTCACTTGAACCAAATAGTATGGATTCATCACGTTGATAAGCTAAAAAGTTTTTTTATGGACTACTCCTTTCATTCAAAGTAACTTTTTCGAACTCAAAAGTGGGGGACAAGTGTTGTAGGAGGTCATACCATCTCAGCTGATGTCCTTAAGACTCATATTCATGAGTTCTCAAATTGACAAGAATATCGATGTAAGGTTCAACTGTGGAGCTTATCATAAGACCGACCTCATCAGAAGATCGAAATCATCAAAAAGCCGATCTCACGGAATGTTGAGATCATCAGGAGATCGAGATCATCAGAAAAATGATCTCATCAAAAGTCTGATAGCTAAGCTCATCAGAAGACCGACCTCATCAACAGACTGGCAATCGAGCTTATCAGATGATCGATCTCATCATAAGTCTGAACTCATCATCATCTAGATACATGACAGTAGATTGTTATCTGAGTTAAATGTTCTCTCAGGTTACATCAGCATCTAGTCGATTTGCTTCTCTAGTATTATTTGCTAAATCAACATAATCTAGAACTACTAATGAGTGATCGGGACACTTATCTCAATCTGATTCTGATCTCCATCACCTTATGTTGGTTTCTGACTGATCTGATTACTGACACTCAAAGCATGGCTTCCAATTTAGATATTTATCGATATCAATTATTTCGCATCGATCTCTTACAGACATGCCATCAGAAGTACGGATGGTTATCTGACAGCTATCATCCAGCTTAGTAGTAACTATCTTCTAACTGTATCTCAGCTCATTTACTACGTGGGTAGCCATCCCATGATCTCTGTACAACTGACCATTCTGTTACAATAACCTAACGACCTAACAGATCTCTAACGGCCTAATAGATCTCTAAAGGAGGATAAAATGCTCTTTAGAAGGTAAGTTTGAGTGAACAAAGATAAAACTCTGCTAGATTTTTTAAAAAAAATCAGAGTTTTCTCCATTTTTTCACTCAAACTCTTACTTCTTGCTTTCTACTTCTTCATTTTCACTATCTGTTCTCAAAGTTTCGACTGACTTAAGCATCGGAGGGTCTTAAACCAGAGGGCACTATATGATTTTGAGACTTCTTTTACAAATTTTGCTCGTGGTTCACATCGGCGCAACTCTCAACTCTCCAACTCGGTTCATTACCGATCTCACCTCCAGAGCCTTGTGGGTAATAAATTGAAATATTAAAATTTGATAGGATTTTTAAAAAAAATAAATTGAAAGAAATACGATCCTACATTATCTATATTCTTTACGTGCATCATGCTCAATAGCTAGTCAAGCTAATGTTAAATTCATGTGTGAAACCCGGCCCCCTCATGCCCATTTTGGATGGAAGCCAACAGACCCAATCGACCTTAGATGAAAATTCAGAGAAAAAAAAAAAAGAAAAAAAGAGGAGGGATTGCATTCCGAATAGAAGAATCCCGATCTCCTGTCCCGAGTGCCTTTGCCAATGGATTAAGACCACCGAATGGTGGTCGATGCAAGCATCATGAAAACTACTGGAGCCCATTAGAGGGCCGGTCTAATACATAATATTTATTTTTTGCATTTTTTATTTAACACCAATATATTCTTAATTATGTCTTTTAAAAAATTTTGTAGTGCTAATAAATTAGCTTATATTTATCACTTCCTCAAACTATTAAGCTATAGAAATAATTATGGGAGAATGGCATATATTTCCCTTTATCAATAGGGAAAGAAATTGAAAATAGATAATAAAAAAATTAAAAAAAATAAGGATCAGATTAGATCTACCTAATCATTCCCTTTTCATATAAAATGGAGAGATGAATTGATAAATGCATTGGTTCCAAATCATATGAATATTATTCTGACTTATTTTTAGGATGCTAATGAATGATTATGACATTGTTGTGACCATATTTTATATCCATATATATAGCTACTTTTTTAATATATATATATATAATGGAGAGATGAATTGATAAATGCATTGGTTCCAAATCATATTAATATTATTCTGACTTATTTTTAGGATGCTAATGAATGATTATGACATTGTTGTGGCCATATTTTATATCCATATATAGCTATTTTTTTAATATATATATATATATATATATATATATATATATATATATATATATAGACACACAGATTGTTACTATGGAAGATTTGTCCCCAAATTCTTAAAGATTTGCTCAATTAACGAAAGATAATTAGTTTCCTTATTTTATATATATATATATATATATATATATGCTGACTCTCACCATAGAATATTTTTTCCCAGATTTTTAAAGATTTGCTTAATTAACGAAAGATAATTAGTTTCCATATTTACGTATTTGATCGCTTAAAATTCCACGCTATTGTCTATTGTTTGATAGAAAAGGCAGCATCATCTGCTAGAATTTCATTTAGTATCTATACATAGCAACCTTTTTAAAGAAAGATATTAACCATTTCTCACCATGAAATATGTTGTCAACAAATTTTTAAAGAAAAGTTTTTATCGATTCTCTTGACACATTTTCCCACCAAATCTTTAAAGATCTGCTCAATTAAAGTGACAGTAATGGTATTAAATTTTCTTGTTTATATGGCTTAAAGTTTGCTGCCGTTGTCTTTCTTTTGACGGAAAATGGATGCCTCATGATTGGTTTCCTCAGCTCCATGCGGCATCCGTATATAGAATCATTTTAAAAAATATATATTTAAATAGATTAATTTTTTACAGTTTGGATGGCTTAAAAGTCCCTGCTGTTATCGGTCTCTGATTTGATTGATACAGACGTAGCGGTAAAAATGATGTAGGTAATACCGATCGATATTTATATTGAAATATATTTAAATATAAATAAAAATTTAAATATTTAATTAATATATTTATATTTATATTTATTAAAAAAATATAGACATGAATATAAATAAACAATACTATATCTAAATATTCGCACCTATCTATAATTTTATATGATTTTTTATAATATTTATTAATTTTTAAAAAAATATAAATCAATATTAATATATTTTAAATTAATTTATTATTTATTTAATAATAATTTTGATTATATAATTATTAAATTTATATTTTTATTTATATCTATACTTCCGACCATCTGATACATATCTATATTTATTAAAAATAATATATATATATATATATATATATATATTTATATTTAATTAATATTTATATTTATATTTTTATTTATCAGAAAATATAAACATGGAGCACAAATATGAATACGGATCTATTGATACCATCCGGTCTGGTTTCACACTGTCCATTCCTTTTGTTTCCTTATTTACACCTTGTACGGCTTTAAAGTCCCCATTATTGCCTCCTGTTGATTAGAAAAAAACAATCTTGTGATTGTCTTCTTGAATTCCCTTCCGTACCTTAACCATGAAGACCAAGCGCTTGGCTTTGATTTTCTTCATTCTTGCAGGACTCTTTGCTCTTAATCAATGTAAGCATGAAATTATTCTCTTCATTAGCCTCCCTCTCTCTCTCTTTCTATCTATTTCATAAGAAAAAAAAAAAAAACAACTGTTCATTCACTAAAAAACATAATTATTATATTCATGGTGAAGAGAGAGCTAAATTCTTTTCTCGCAACTTATATATTTCTTGACAAGTTTTAAATGTTTGGGTTGTAATTTTTGATCGTCAATTTTAAATTATGGCCAACTTCAGAAGTTTTCTATCAGACTCTTCAAAACAGGCTGGTATAGTTTCCAATCTTCAACATCTTTTGGACAGGTCGAGTCACAGAAACGATGCATGGGATTCAAATGGTCGAATGCGTTCCCGATGTTTGTTTGAGTGGGAATGTCTGCTACTGCTGTCCAATCGATCCACGCGGGTCTCGCTGCTTTACGTCGATGGATGAATGCAATGCACACTGCAACGAGCCACCAGCTTAGGGAGAGACTTTTACATTTTTTTTTCTGAAAGTAATCATAATCCAGGTGTGTGATCAATGTATTTATTCCCATAAATGGCTGTTTGCAGAGCAAACTACGACAAGAAATTGATGGCTAATGACTCTAAAGTATGATAATTGATCATGCATTAATAAGATGGAAGATTGGGGTAGTACATCCAAAAATATTCTGATGTACATTTTATGCATCTGATCATTTCATTTTTTTTTGATATGCGAGTTTGATAGCAACTAGATTTCATATTATGCACGGATCATCTGCAGTGCAACATTTGCACCGTAGAACGTTGTGTAGCTTTGGCTGGGATCTATGTCTATGTTTGTGGATTCAATGGCTCGGATAAAAGCAAAAATGTTAGAATCTCCGAATCATCCAAACCATTTCCTCACTGCAAGTCAATTGACCTCAAGAGAAGAGAAAAACTAGTTATCAGCACGTCACATCTAGATAGTTGAAATCAAGTTTTTTTTAAAAAAAAAAATTCTTCAATTCATCGAACTTGTATTATGTCATCTTATGATGATTCGGATTAGTAGGAGAATAAAAGACTCTTATCTCGATTCATCATTATTAGGGAGGGTCTCAAAAATATTAAAATTTTATGGGATTTCTAATAAAAGATGAATTGAGAAAAATATAATTCTACGTCAGGGATAAAAATGGTATAGATATTATCTATCCGAATTTATTTTCATATCTGAATTAATCCGGATATAGACAGAAATTTAAAGATCCGACTAATATTCACATCTGTATCTATATCAATAAAAAAATAGGTATGAATATGGATAGACAACTATCTAATTCATATCCGAATATTCGAATCTACATTTATTCTTATATAATTTTATATGGTACTTATTAATTTTTAAAAAAATATACAATCATATAAATATACTATAATTGAGTTACGAATCTCATAGGATTGTGAGCCCAACGCTAATCTTTAAAGATCTCGAGACTAAAGAAAAAATATTTGGTTTGTTACCAAAAAGAGAAAATATTTAGTTTCTTTATTTACATCTCCAATGGAAGATTTTCTTACTAAATCTTTAATGATATGCTGAATCAAAGAGAAGATATTTAGTTTCCTTATTTACACCTTGAACGGCTTTAAGGCCCTCGTTGTCATCTCTTGTTCGTTAGGAAAGAACAATCTTGTGATCGTCTTCTTCAATTCCCTTCAGCACCTTAACCATGAAGACCCAGCGCTTGTTTTTGATATTCTTCATCCTTGCAGGACACTTGGCTCTTAGTCAATGTAAGCATGAAGCTACTCTCTTCATCATCCTCCCTTTCTCACTCTTTCCCTTTATCTCCTTCATAAGAAAAACAGCTATTCATTCATTAAAAAACATAATTATCATTTTCAAGGCGAAGAGAGAGCTAAATTATTTTCTGGCAACTTATATTTCTCGACTAGTTTTAAATGTTTGGATAATAATTTTTTGATGGTTATATTATGGCCAACTTCAGAATAATTAAATTTCTAATCTTCAACATATTTTGGACAGGTCAATGCGTTAAAGACAACTGTGATGACCAAACCTGCTACTGCTGTCCATCCAAACAGCCCGAGACACGCTGCTATAATACATTAGATGCATGCAACGCTGGCTGCCGTGCGTGTCAACCCAACTGCCCATCTGCTTCAGGAGACCTTTACCATCCATAAGTTCAAGGAAAAGAATATGTACTTGTTCTTCTAAATAATAATCCGTGCATGCAATATATATATATATATATATATATATATATATATATATATATATATGCATTGCCTGCTTTTTCTGAAAGTGATAATAATCTAGCTAGGTGTGGGATATATTCCCAAGAATGGCTATTTGTGGAGCAAGGAACAACTAGAAGTTGATGCATGGTTAATGACTCTTTTAAGTACGATAATTGATCATGCACTAAAAAGGAACCATGGCATATATATATTGTTGGATGCAATCGCTTAGATAAAAGCAAAGTGTTGGAAGCTCCCAATCATCGTTCTTTCGTGCGAAGGATAAAACCCAAACCTTTCCCTCACTACAATTTAACTAGCCTCATGAGAAAGGATAAAAATTCACTATCACCATGATCAGACTTTTATTACAAATTATATAAGATTAAGAGAGTCCAAAAGAAACTAATTCTACCGTTCATCTCATGATGATTCGGATTGGTATGAGGTTAAGAGACTCCATAGAAGATTATATATCTCGGTTCATTATTATTAGGGAAAGTCTCAAAAACTGAAAAACTTGACAGGATTTCTAATATGAAATGAATTGAAAAAATACAATCCTACATTATCCATGATCTTCACGTGCATCATGGTCAATGCTAGTCAAGTGATTTATCCGTTCATTGCTCAGAGCAAAAAATTATGTCATGCTCAATGAGGCAGAAAAAGGGTTTTATAGTATTATTTTATGCAATTAACTCCATGGGAAGCCGAAATGTCACCACATTTGTGGAGACCACCGTAATCTTTAGTTTTAGCTATGGAACTAACGGTGAGCTGGCTGATTAGAACCTTTGCTACTTAATTAGATCGTATGGGCTGTAAATAAGGTTGCTCGTATTGACGTGCTTCCAAATGATAAAATACGACACATCAACCACAATTTACTACTCACCATATCTAACCGTTGGTCACGCATATTGTCGGGTTTTTCTAGAAACCGGTCTCTCGAGGATAACTAATTTTACGACGAATGATGGTCATTAGAAAAAAAAAAGAAAAAAAGGATAGATTACACAAACACCTTTGAAGCTTAGGCCAGTTGGACTTACATCTCCTAAACTTTAAAAATGTAACAAACATATCTCTAAAGTTATCAAAATATTTTAATGAGATTCTGCCATCCATCTTTGTTAACGGAAAGGTATCACATGACCATTACATGATACCTTACTTTTAGCAAATAACAAAAGTACTCTTAATGTCAGTTGCCGATGGGATGTGACTTATGGCACCCAAAATCTTGAATCACATGAGGTAATCGCGTGGCCTATTATTTTCTAAGCCACCAGCAACTTGATTTTTTGCATCAAAAGAACGCTGATCAAGCAGAAGAGATGAAGAAGAAATCTCAATCAAGCGAAGAGAAAAGGGGGTGGTGTGGAGGGAGAAAGAGATTATGGAGACTTTCGAATCAAGTCTTTCAGGAATATATCCTCTCATACAGTCGATTTTTGCTATTATGGAATTAGGCCACTGCAAACCTTGGCCAATGCTTCTTTGGATGCGGGATGTATGCGATATGTTCACATTGCTCATTTTTGATGACTTATTCTATTTTTAGCTTTAATCGATCTCCAAATCCAAATTGATGTTCCAAATAAATGGAGGGACTATGGTTACTTCCATTGGCATGATCGGCCTTCAAATCCAAAAGATAGGGATGTTATTAATCGACTATTGTGACGGAACAAGAAGCTTGAGAATGAAATTTCAAGTTACAAAAGAAAGACGAAATGGGTTGTTTTCCTTATACTAGCATATTCTAGCATATTGTGTTTATATGTGTTTGTATGTAAAGCATCTATGTTTTAAATATTCTACGTAAGCTAGTTGTTTATGGATTTGAATGTTTGAGCTTCATCCCACAAATTTATGTAATCCTGTTGGGATATTTCAAGGCTAATTTGTAATATTTAAGAAATTATATAATGAGAATTTATTCCATTTGAAATAGATATGCATTCTTTGAAATTTTAACCATTGATTATATAGGTGCATATCGTTCCAAATTAGATTATGGTGCCATTGTAAAATGATCAAAATGGAACATATGCATGTTGTCGACTAAGATATCATAAACTTCTGACGAGGAATGCATTTTTCGAAGTAAGAACCGATGGATTGATAAAAGGGTCTCTATGGGCCATTTCCTAGAACAAAAATAGCATACAGTCATGTTTTGTCAAAAATTATAATGTTGCGCAGATATCCCTTAATCTTTAGAATTGTAGTTTAAATTTGTTACAGTTATCCCTCTTAGAGTGTTATCATGTGGCATAGATACCCCCTGTTACTATTTAAAAAAAGATGAATAGAGATACCTTGGCAGATGGAGTTGTGGAACCTGATACAAGATGTAATAATTTTTTTGAAAATTAAATTCTATATAATAAAGCAAACTTTGTATCTCTTAATCTATAATATGTATCAATACATTTGATATTCTTCCAGTCTCAAGTTTAACATGATATTTAATATATGATCTAAACAAATCAAATCAAATCAAAACTGCCATCCAAAATTCATCTAAATGCCAAATAGAATCACAGATTAATTAGAATCCATCCTGTATCACGAGATGTAATATGATACATTGCCATAAAATGAGATAAATAGAATCTATACATGTAAATCCATCCTATATCACACTATATATTGCCACAAAATGCCCAAAAATAGAATCCATTCGTGTAAATTCATCTAAAGACATAATTTTGTATCACAAACCAAACTTTGTATCTCAATCCATGATATGTATCAATCATTTGATATTCTCCCAATCTGAAGTTAATTAAACATCATATACAATATATGATCTAAACATCAAATTAAAACTGCCATCCAAAATTCATCTAAAGAAATAATTCTGCTGGCTGGGAGATTTTGTGCTGGCTAGGAGGAAGCTGCTAGCTGGAATGATTGTTTCGCAAAATGTAATATGATACATTACCACAAAATAATATAAATACAAAGTGATAATATCCAGAATTATACATAATGATAAAGTCAATCTATATCACACTCTAAAAATATAATTTTGTATCACATTTTGCCAATCTCAAGTTGAACATCATATCCCAACTGCCATCCAAAACAAATCATATCCCTGATTGGGAGGAAGCTGTTGGTTGGGAGGCTAGCTAGAAGGCTCGTGCTGGCTGGGATGCTAGTTGGGAGGAGACAGGCAGAGAAGCAATTGGATGGGAGGATATAGTCTAGGAGGCTACAGTACATTGGCTACTAGCTCCTGTTGATGTTTGTGATGGAGTAGCTATCTTCATGAAAATAAATATTAAAAATATTAAAACATAATAAAAATCTACTTAAATATATATTAAGATTAATAAATAAGCATTTAAAATCTGTGATCTATTTTTTTCCTACTAATTCTGTTCTTAGTTTGACTACAACCAATGTTCTATTCTTTCTATTTTGGCTTCTCCTTTTTAGGTCTCTTGCAAGTCCTTAAAATATGGTCCTATTTTTTGCAATTCTCATATCTCAGAGAACCACCTCTTCTTCTGATTCTAGAAGAATCCTTTAGCCCATCCACTTCTTTTCTTCTTATCCTTTTGGGGCTACCTGGAGAGTCCTTTAGAGGAGGGGGACATACAGTGAGATACTCTATCCTTGGCTAGGCTTTCATGCTAGGAACTAGCTCAATGATCTTCTCATAAGTCATAAAAAATGCTCCTTTGATGTACCATGCATTGACAAAATAGTGTACATCCTTTTTAGCATATATAATAGCTGTCGCTGCATGACAACATGGGTTGCCAATTAAATCCTACGCCACACAACCATATGTACTCTTCTTCAAGTTGACAACAACTCTATCACTACAATGTGCCACTTTAAATCTGTACCAACCTCCTCATATGCAATTACAACCCATAGCCTCCAACTTATTTCTTTTCAACTTCTTTTAAATTTTTGGACAAATAGGCCCTGTAATTTTATCTAATTCTTATCTTTTTGCTTGGAATCGCAACATCAAGAGCCTTCTAATAGTCTTGAATAAAGTGATAATAGATTGGTCTTGAGCATCAACTTTGTACTTATTGAATGACTCATAAATATTATTGAATAACCTACTAGATTTGCTTCTTGGAGAGAATGCATGCCTTGACCATAACCCAGATGGATGCTCTGTCAGCCACTACTATGCCATTTCATCCAACTGATGCAGCTCATCTATGCCAGATTAAAAGTCATAATGTGTGGTCGCCCTGACACATTTTCAAAGAACATCTCTATAATTCTTATCCGTAAATTCAGTATTTTTAAAATTAATATGCAAATGCTGCATACAAAATATATGATCGACGGTAGAAAGCATGGTTTGAAATGTCTCAACAAGACCTTACATAATTATTTAAAAAGTGAACAAGTTAAGAATACCTAAGTACAATACTAAAATAATTTTGAACTAAAATTAAATATTTTTGAATAAAAACTTATCTTTTGTCTATCTGACATAAAGATCCAACCATACTCTTCTAAAGGTCCAATGTCTTCCAATAAATATGTCAAAAATCAGCTCTAGCTATATATCCTTTGTCTCTGTCTCGACCACAGCCCATGTGATGGAGAATATATTTTCATTACCATCTTTTTCTACTGTAGCTAGAAGTTGTTCTCTAAATGAGCCTTTCAAATGGCATTATCCAATCCAATGACAGATCTACAGTCATTGACAAAGTCATGCTTGTATGCTGTAAGACAACAGTATAGTCTCCTAAAGATAGATTGATTAGACTCATTTGGTCTACAGACACACATCAACATTGTGCTTTCAGAATTAGTTTGTCTAATTATCTGACAATATATACTCATATAGATGGGTATATTGGTCCCTATGGCTCCCCTGCACCATCTTCAGTGCATTGTTCTTGGCTCTGTACCATTGTGACCTCAAAACATAAACCTTCATATCCCTCCTTACATATTCTTTGAAGCCCTCGATACTCCATTTTGCATATGATCTATATAATCTCCTCAAGATACTTCTCTGCGAGAAACTTAGATGTGACATTATAATTTTCAAACTATCTCTCACATTAATGTACTGATTGGAAGGTTCTGATTTGAAAGATATCCTCCCTCTGTACCGGTGAAATATGAATCCTCCACCCACAATCTTGCTTGCAAATGCCGTAATCTGATTTATCTCATTCTTTTTATAGACAAAATCAAAACCCTTCTGTATAATATATAGCCGTAGCATCTTCCTAAACTATGCGGCAATGCTAAACCTCATTCCAACAGAAAGTTTGACCATCCGTTTCATATCTATAGAATCATAAAATTCGAAATAGTGTGGATCAGAGATCTCATCATCTGAATCTGTATTACTATCCAAACTATGAAGATGAGAGCTATCACTACTCTTTACTTCCATCCCAATAGGTTGCTGGTTTTCAAAAAAAATCTATACTTTTATGTAGAAAATAGTGTTGTATCCACGATCCTAATTTCTCATCAATAATATCCCTATCCACATACTCAGCAAATAGATCATCATCATTATCCTCTGAATCGCTTAATTGATTAAGTGATCCGCTAGTACTGCTAGAACTGCTAATTAAATGCTCTTTCAAAAAGGTAACCTTTTTCTGTATATCTGGAACTCCTTTTTGTTGATCATGAACTTTAGACTTCCCAAATATTTGTGGTCTTCTTTCATCAACCTTTTTTATAACCATTCTTTTAATTTTGATTTTAGGGATGGAAGTAGTTGCTTCTTGAGTAGCTAGGCACCGCAGCAGTAGAAGAGGATATCTCTTGAATATCTTCTTGAGTGGCACCATACTAGCTTGAGTGGCAACCAAAAATATGAAAATAAGCAATATTAGGTTTTCTTTCTTTCCAAAGCTCATAGAAATTTTCTTTAAAATTTGTCTAATCAAAGCACGATTTAAAATGTAACATGCTGTGTTGATTGCTTCTGCCCAAAAATATCTTGGAAGGTTGCTTTCACAAAGTATGGTACGGGCCATTTCTTCTAAGGTTCTGTTTTTCCTTTCTACTATCCCATTTTATTGGGGTGTCCTAGGAGCAGAGAAGTTATGGCCAATTCTCTTTTCATCACAAAAGTTTTCAAAGTCTTGATTTTCAAATTCAGTTCCATGATCGCTTCGAATATTTTGAATTGAAAATCCTTTCTCATTAGTGACTTTTCGGTAAAATTTAGTTAAAACATGAAAAGTTTCATCTTTGTGTGCTAAAAAGAAAACCCAAGTAAAATGAGAGTAATCATCTATAATTACAAAACCATATCGTTTTTCTCCTAGACTAGTGGTTCTAGTAGGTCCAAATAAGTCCATATGCAAAAGCTCCAAAGGTCTAGAGGTTGAAACAATATTTTTGGATTTAAATGAAACTCTTGTTTATTTACCCAGTTGGCATGCATCACAAATTCTATCCTTTTCAAAATTCAGTTTTGGCAAACCAAGAACTAATTCTTTCTTAATTAATTTTGAAAGAGAATGCATGCTAATGTGTGCAAGTCTGCGATGCCAAAGCCAACTAGTCTCATTAACTTTAGCATTCAAGGATACTAGGCATTGCATATTTATTTTGGCTAAATCATTTAAATCTACCATATAAACATTACCATGTCTATGTCCAATAAATTTAATGCCATCATTAATAGGACTAGTTACAATGCAAACAGACGATTCAAAAATAACTTTATATCCTTTATCACAAAATTGACTAATGCTTAGTAAATTATACTTTAAACCATCAACTAACAAAATATTTTCAATGTATTTGGAGGGAGTGATACCAATGTTACCTATACCGATGATCTTTCCTTTGCCATTATCTCCAAAGGTGACCATCCCTCCATCTTTAGCATCAAGAGTGATGAATTGGGATTCATCACCAGTCATGTGTCTCGAGCATCCACTGTCAAGATATCATTTCCTGTTTCCTCCTTGGGATGCTAGACACACCTGCAAGCAAAAGTCAAATTTTTGTTTTAGGCACCCAAGCTTTCTTGGGTCCTTTTTGGTTAGTCATAATGGTTCCTTTTAGAACCCATATTTTCTTTATAGTTGAGTTTGCAGACTTGTTAGAGAAGCAAGTGTATGACTTATGTCCTACTCTACCATATTTGAAGCAAGTAATATTGGAAGACTTGTTACTTAAAGAGTTTACATAAATATTTTTCAGATATTTTTGTTTCTTCAAGGGGTTATAGCCAAGTCCAGCCTTATCATACACGACTTTTTGATTATCAAGAATCATATTGAGTTTATTTGAACTCAAGGTGAACTTTTCTATTATTGATTTTAGCTTGGCAATTTCATTCTTTAAGCTTTGATTTTCTTGAAGCAGGGTGGATTTCTCAATTGAAATATTTTCAATTTGTTTCAATAAAGATTGATTTTTTAATTTTAGCTCTTTGTTCTTCATTCCTAGTTTCTTTAATTCATCAACTAAATCATAGAAAGCTTCATGTAATTCTTCAAATGTAAAGTCACTAGGAGTTTCAGAAATTACCTCATTTTCGTGTGCCATAAGACACAGGTTGGCTTGTTCGGTTGAGTTTTCCTCATCGGAGCTTGAGTCATCACTCGCACTCTAAGTGGCCATCATGGCCTTCTTCTTGTACTTCTTGGGACCTTTCTTCAGTTGTGGGCATTCGGATTTGAAGTATCCCAGCTTCTTGCGTTCGTAGCAGATAAGAGGTTGGTCTTTCTCTTTTTCTTTGCTCTGTTCTCCTTTTGTGAATGGCCTCTTCCTCATCCCCTGTTTCTTTTTTCTCAAAAATTTTTTGAATCTTCGGGTTATGAGTGCCATCTCTTCATCCTGTTCTTCATCTTCAGTGTCATCAGTTTCTTCATCTGGTGGAGCTGTGGATTTGAGGGCAATGGTTCTTTTCTTTTTGACTTCCTCCTCTTGATGTTGCTTCATGCTCAGCTCATGAGTCATTAATGATCCTAAAAGCTCTTCCAAGGGTAGAATGTTCAAGTTCTTAGCTTCTTGGATGGCAGTCACTTTGGCTTCCCAAGTTCTTGGTAGGGACCTGAGAATCTTTCTTACAAGCTCACTGTTAGTATAGGACTTACCAAGACTCTTTAAACCATTAATAATATCAGTAAAGCGAGTAAACATTTCGGTTATGGACTCATCATGCTCCATTTTAAATAATTCATATTTATGCACAAGCATGTTGATTTTAGACTCCTTTACTTGATTGGTTCCCTCATGGGTTACTTCTAACCTATCTCATATTTCTTTAGCAGATGAGCAAGTAGAAATGTGATTAAATTCGTTTGCATCAAGAACACAATAAAGAACATTCATTGCTTTAGCATTTAATTGGGTCATCTTCTTATCAACCTCATCCCATTCTTTCTCGGATTTGGTTGATTCCTCACCATCTATAATTTTAGTGGGTGTGTGAGGACCGTTCACTATGATACTCCACATATCATAGTCGAGTGCTTGAATAAATATTTTCATCCGAGCTTTCCAATAGGTGTAATTAGACCCATTGAAAAGTGAAGGTCGGTTGGTGGATTGCTCCTCGGCTAGAGAAGTGCCGACATGAGTTGCCATAGATCTTTTGCTCTTTGATTGTTTAGATCAAAGAAGGACTAGAGCACCGGGCTCTGATACCACTTGTTGCCCAGCTATGCAACCCAAGAGGGGGGGTGAATTGGGTTTCAAAAAATTTTAAGCTTAACTAATGACTTATGAGAAATGTTTGACAAAGCTAAATAGATAGAGTGAGTAGAATTAATTCAAGGCTAATAGCAAGAGCAAGAATGCAAGAAAATAATGAAGAGATAAAGAAGAGCAATTAGACACACACCAAACAAAAGGATTTATAGTGGTTCGGTGCCAACCTTGCACCTACATCCACTCCCCAAGCTCCTACTTGAGAATTTCAATCCACTAATCTTGTATTCAACCCGAATACAAACGTCGAAAACTCCGACTCTAGCTATCCCAAGCTAGACCACTTGTTTCACGGGTACAAGCCAACCCAATACACTCCGATTCTAGGTTCGGATCAACCTTTCCTTGTTTTGGAACCCCTCCAAAATAAAATCAATCACTCAAACTGAGTATAACAATTTATAGCACAAATAAGTACAAAGAAAGCTCCTTCAATAAGCGAATATAATTTTAAATACACTTTACTTAAGAGAAGAAGATCCTTTTTGGATTTTCTCAAGGTGGATGGAGACTAGAATGTGCACTTGAGGAGTTGGTGAGCTTGGATTAAAGGCTTCTTGAAAGCTTTGAATGAGCTCTTGCTTAGGGCTGAAAAGTTGGCTTGAAATCTCTTTTTCAAAATCTCTCTTCTTGAATACTCTTCTTGATTTCCACCTTTTTGTCCTTTTTATAGCTTTAAGAAATAGAAAAAATCATTCTAGACTGAAAAAGAGCCGTTAGACTGCATTAAATGAGCATTAAAAGTATTTAAAATGGGTAAAAAATTAGTCGTTGCGGAAAAATCCCGTCACAGGGGTCGACTCATGAGTCGACTCATGCCTGGGGGTCAACTCATGGGTCGACCTCTGTGAAAAATCGTCACAGAAGTGAACGGGATCCATGGTTCTGTAAAACTGGCAAAAAGACCCGCAGAGGTCGACTCATGCTTTGGGGGTCGACTCATGGATCGACTCACAGGGTGTGCCAAGTCTGTGCTTGCCAGAAAAATCAGCGTGCCAGTCATCTCATGTGCCATGAGTCGACTCATGGATCGACTCATGATTTTCAATCATGCATATCTTTCAAAATACAAGTCCAAAATTAATAAAATTTTCACCATTGGATCACAAATCTTTTGTTCTATCATTTGATACTATCAAATCAGGATTTTGGTAAAATTACAATTTTGCTCCTGAAGAGCAATAAGTCTTTTTCAAGTGAAAATCATTGGTACCCCTTCAACTGCTTTGTAATCATCAAAATCAATCTAAGGAGCAACAAGTGGCACATAATAAACTAAAATAAAGTGGCACATGATAAAAGGCTACATATTCAGAAAATTCATAGTAGGACCATGATAAAGGGGCAGATGTTTGAAAAATAGAAAATACACTTACAAGGGACCACAACAATTATCCAAAGATAATTTAAAGCAACATAAATGAGATTACAATAGACTATTTTTTATGCTCACATGCAACACAAATGGGACCACAATAGACCAATGGCCGCAATCTCTATTCTATATCCATTTAACAAATGGAATAAAACCAATAATCAAAGGCATACCAGGATTAGATTTCATCACCAATCATCAACGATATTTAAAAAAGCCTTTTTACATGAAAAAATCTTAAATTTGATCTCTAAATTATGAGATTTTTATGCCTTAATTTAAAGTAACCTAATAAACAAACATCATAACGCACTAAATAATCATTAATCAACCCCAAAATGAAGAAAAAAAGAAAAAGAATTATCAATCAACGAAAAAGATAATATACTTTAAGATGAGTGATTGGAACTTTGGATACCAGCAAAGATCACGCATGAGAAAGGAGGAACTATCGCAGACATGCGAATAGTGGGATGATAGTTGGATCGTCTGAAATTCATCGAATAGAGGATGACGGAAGGATGGGATCCGAACTAAACCCTCGAAATTGGGAGGGACATGGTCGAAACCCATTTCAAACAATTCTGATGACAGAGGAATATTTTTATCCATAATAACAACAAGCAGATGCCGTCAATGGTTAAGTGACCATCAATGGTTAAAGAGGTGTTTGTGTAATTTATTCCAAAAAAAATCAGAATTATTGATGACAATGTTAGATAAAACATTCTTCTTCCTAGGGCTGAAATCGAATTAGATATGGATCAGACATTAACATATCCCTATCCATATTTGTTTTATCTGATGAATACAAATACGGATATGGATATTATTCGGATGCAAAAGTTCACATCTATATCTGTTTTAAATGGATACGGATATAATTCGAATACAAAAGATATAAATATAATTATGAATATAAGTTAGATAATTAAATTTTATGATTATAAAATTAAAGATACTACTAAATAGATGATAAATCAAGTTACTAATATATTTATACATTTATATATTTTTTTAAAAATTAATAAATATTATATAAAATTATATAAAATTATAGATAGATTCGAATATTTAGATATGAATTGGATAGTTGTCTATCTATATATATTTTTTTAAAATGATCTGAATAAATATTATCCATATCATTTTCACTCTATCTCTCTCCCCTGTTGCTAAACCAATCACCATGTAACATATATTTCCTTAGCCAAGTGGATAGAAAAATAATCAAAAATATGTATGGGTTGGGTCCCATTTTCTTTTCAGGGAATAAGAAAGAGTATATTGGATAAACAGATAAAGGGACAAAAAAGCGGGCCCACTTCTTGCCCCTGTTCACGACTTGGTTATTTTCTACCATACATGGTATCTATAGCTGACATGTCTTATAGTTGTCAGCTGCACAGTGGGGTTACCAGTCGAGAAATCGACTTTAGTTATACATTAGCACCTAGCCCGCACTTCTCAGCGGGATTTAATTTAAATCAAAAAAATTAAAATATTTTATTAATATATAAATTTTTAATATAATATAATATATAATATTTTTATTATCTAATAAATTTATATTTATGTTAATCTTATTGATCATAATTTTTTTATTTAAATTAAAAATATAAATATTAAAAATATTTATATAAATATCAAAAATATGAATATAAATATTATTCAGAAGTAAAAGTTCATATCTATATTTGTTTTAAATAGATACGGATATAATTCAAATTCAAAATATATAGATATAATTATGAATATAAATTAGATAATTAAATTTTATAACTATAGAATTAAAGATGTTATTAAATAATAATAAATCAAATTAATAATATATTTATCAATTTATATTTTTTTTAAAAAAATTAATAAATATTATATATAATTATATAAGATTACAGATAGATTCGGATATGTATTGGATAGTTATCTATCTATATCTATTTTTTTATAAATATTAATTAAATTTTTAAATTTTTATTTATATTTAAATTAATTTAATATAAAAATAAATTTAAATAAATATTATCCATATCACTCTCACTCTATCAGTCTCCTCCGTTGCTAAACCTATCGCAATGTAACATATATTTCCTTACCTAAGAGGACAGAAAAGGTAATCAAAAATATGTATGGGTGGGTCCCATTTTCTTTTCAGGGAATAAGAAAGAGTATATTGGATAAACGGATAAAGGGACCAAAAGCGGGCCCACTTCTTGCCCCTGCTTCCCATCGTTGATCTAACGAGTTTGGTTATTTTCTACCATACATAGTATCTATAGCTGACATGTCTTATAGTTGTCAGCTGGACGGTGGAGTTACCAGTTGAGAAATCGACTTTAGTTATACACTAGCATGCAGCCCGTGCTTTGCAGCAGGATTTAATTTAAATCAAAACAATTAAAATATTTTATTAATATATAAATTATTTTATATAATATGATATATAATATTTTTATTATCTAATAAACTTATATTTATTCTAATCTTTATCGATCATAATATTTTTTATTTAAATTAAAAATATAAATATCAAAAAAATTATTAAAGTATTATTGAATTGAGTTTCATAACAAAATATAATTAAAATGATTGAAAAAAATCATAATATCTAAAATTAAATTATTTTTAAAAAAATTTAAAAAAATTAATAATTAAGATATATTATCAGATTATGCTGGGCTATTCTCTAGAAGATGTTCCTAAAAAATTAATATGAATCTTTTTTTCAAGAGTTGAAATAAAAGATTTGTGTCAAACATAGATGAAAAAGATTTGGAGTTAGAATTTTTTGGCAAATTATCAAACCAAGATTCACTTTTTAAAAATATGTTGGTGATTTTGAAATTATATGCACTATGCAGTGACTTGATCGAAAGGAATAAAATAAATAATTATTAAAAAAATTTAATCAACCTAACCCCAACATCCAGTCCATCCCAAACCACAATCCTAAACTCAACCCCTAATCTTGGCACCTAACCCAAATCGACCCTAACCCTAACCAAACTAACCCATTAACCCAATATCTATAACTCGGTTAGTGCACTCACCAACCCGATAACTTGGATCCAAATAGAGTTGGATCCACCATTTTGTTAACCCGATACCCATCAACCTAAAATCCATAAGCTCATTAAGTTGGAACCTAATAATCTGATTTCTCCATCCGTTAGCTCACACCCAATTCACTAATTCAACATCTTGGCTTCTTCTTTTTCTATGTTCACTTATACATCACCCAATCTCTGACCGGACCATTTCTTTCCTATATGCTTTTTCCTTCTCGGTTTAAGCACTAAAAGGCTGTCGAATGCAACGGCAACCATGCCATAATCTTTTTATCGTGGATAGCTACCAAATGATGGCAGCAACCCTTTGGCCCTTCCTCCTTATAAGTGGATAGAGTGGAAGGCTGCCCAAATGCAAGCAGCAATTCTCCTGCATTTCTCATGAGAAAATGGATCGAAAAAATCTAAAAGCTATTCAATTTTCATTACATCTTTCTATTAGACTAAGAAGAATACAAAGCATAATGAATGATCAAATAAATTCAAAAAAAAATATGAACTTTTTTTTTTGGCTCAGTTCTCTTAGTTTGTTCACGAGCAAACTGATGACATAACAAAAAAAAATTAAAAAAAAAAATCAATAAAAATAACAATACTAATCATACTTTGCTTATTGAGTGCGAGAAAGGCGATGGCGGAGACCGATGAAAGGTGACGGCGGGAGAGCAGGGATGAGATCGGCGTCTTTTTGTTCGGGGATCTATGGGAAGGAAGCACTGAGGGAAGTTCCAGCAGGATCGAACGGTTGGTTAGAGGGAAAAAAAAAACGCAGAGAAGAAAAGGACCTGAGGGAGATTAGAGGGGAAGCGAAGGCGGATCCCGGCGGGAAGTACCCAGATATTAGCTAGAATTTTGTATCGTACCCGGATAGGATCGATAATAATTTTTTTTTTTTTTCCTTTGAAATGAACAGGAGGGTAGCCCTTTTTATTAGATAGGACCAATCATGACTTCTTGGTCCAGTTAGAGATTTCAAACTGTCCCAAAGTGCAGAGTGGTCATCTCCATTCTTTGTAGAGATTATATATCCCATGCACGGAAGGTGTCCACAGCATTGATAAGAACGAAACAAATTACTCTTTTTGTTCAAGAATATTCATGAGTTTGTTTCTCTCCAAATTAACCAACATTCGGTAAGCAACAATTGATTCCCCGCCTTGTTGCAAAGCCTTTTCTTGTTGATCTTCGTCCACATTGTCCAAAGGTGATTGAAGGAGGATAGTCCGTATCTTGACTTGAGCTGAAGTTTAATGGTAGTCCACAAGCTTACCAGAAGTTTAATGATTAAGCTCTGCCATTTAGGTGTTACAAGCAAGAAATTTAGTTTCCTTGTGGATGACTTAAAATTAAGTCCTTTGTCACCATAGAAATTAAGTTCTCTCACTAAATCTTTAAAGATCTCTAAATTAAAGAGAAAACATTTAGTTTCCTTATTTGCACCATGGATGGAAGATTTTCTCACTGGATCTTTAGAGATCTGCTGAATTAAAGAGAAGTTACTTAGTTTCCTTATTTTCACCTTGGATGGCTATAAATTCTTCGTTGTTGTCTCTTGTTTGATAGCGAAAAACGATCTTGTGATTGTCTTCTTCAAGTCCCTTCACCATGAAGACCAAGTGCTTGGCTTTGATTTTCTTCATCCTTGCAGCACCCTTGGCTCTAAATCAAGGTAAGCATAAAGTTACTCTCTTCATCAGCTTCCCTCTTATCTTTTTCTATATCTTTCATAAGAAAAACATAATTATTATTTTCATGGTGAAGAGAGCTAAAATCTTATCCCGCAACTTACATTTCTTGACTAGTTTTAAATGTTTGGATCGTAATTTTTGATAATGAATTTTAAATTATGGCCAACTTCAGAGTTTTAATTAGTTTCTAGCCTCTAACATCTCTTTTGGATAGGTCAAGCCATAGAAAGGATGGATGAGAGGAAAATAGAGGAATGCACTGGATCCCATATTTGTCCTGATGACAATCTCTGCTACTGCTGCAACAAACTGCTCGTCCGACTCTGTTATAGTACACAGGCAGAATGCTTGACCATCTGCGATCCTCCAAGAGACCTTCACCATCCATAAGTTCAAGGATCAGAATATATGCTTGTTCTCGTGGACAATAATCCATGTTTGCAATATATGTATTACATGCTATGTTCTGAAAGTATTAATAATCGAGGTGGTTCTCAAAAATGGCTCTTTGTAGAGCAAGTTATAACAACAAGTTGATGGCTAATGATTCTAAAATACGATAAACTAACGATCATGCACTAAAATGCAAGAGTCGGGCAGTACATGCAAAAAAAGGAACTGTTGTCGTATTTTGATGTACATCTCATGCTCCAGGTTGATGAACAAATCGTTTCATATTTCGATCTGCAAGATTCCTCACAACTAGTTTTCATATCGGACATAGATCCGCTGGAGTAGTGCAACATTTGTGCCGTAGAATGCTGTGTAGCTTTGGATGGGATTCTTGTGTACGTTTTTGGATCCAATGTCTTGGATAAAAGCAAAGTCATCGTTCTTTCGTGGGAAAGGTATAATCCAAATCTTCCCTCACTATCAGGACATGCACAACTTGATAGTTCAAATCTTTTTTTATTATTTTTTACCAGACTTCTATTACAAATTATGTAAGATTCAGAGAGTCCAAAAGAAATTAATTCCACCATCATCTCATGCTGATTCAGATTAGCATAAGGTTAAAAAACTCCACATAAGATTATATATCTAGGTTCATCATTATTAGGGAAAGTCTCAAAAACATAGAAATTTGGCAGGACTTGTACAATCCTACGTTATCTATGTTCTATACGTGCATCATGCCCAATGCTAGTCAAGCAAATGATATAACCATGCATTGTTAAGATCAAAAATATTATTTTTTTTTTTTTTTTTTTTTTTTTTTTTTTTTTAAATAAATTTATGTCGCAGGCTCAATGAGGCAAAAAAAGATTTTTTTGGTCGATTGCGATCGAAAAATACGAAATTTTTGCGGTCGATGTCCATAAATAATTTAATAAATATGGATCCTCATAATTATTAGCAAGAAGTAAAAATTATATTCATATTTATTTTAAATAGAAATGGATATAAATCAAATACTAAAATTGTATATATATATATATATAGCAACCTTTTTAAAAGAAAGGCATTTACTGATTCTCACCATGGAAGATTTTTTCCACCAAATTTTCTCACATTTAGTTTTTTGATTTACACCTTAGACGACTTAAAAGTCCTCGCTGTCATCAGCCAAATGAAGCCTTGTGATTGTTTTCGTCCTATATAGCAACCTTTTTAAAAAGAAAAGGCATTTGCTGGTTCGCACCATCGAAGATTTTCTTGCCAAATCTTTAAAAGATGTGCTGCTCATATTTAGTCTCCTTTTTTACACCTTGGATGGCTTTAAAGTCTTCGTTGCTGCCTCTAGTTTGATAGGAAAAAAAAATCTTGTGATTGTCTTATTCAATTCTCTTTAGCACCTCAACCATGAAGACCAAGTGCTTGGCTTCGATTCTCTTCATCCTTGTTGGACTCCTGGCTCTCAATCAATGTAAGCATGAAGTTACCTTCTTCATCAGCTGCCCTCTCTCAGTCTCTCCCTTTCTTTTCTATCTCTTTTATAATAAATACAACCATTCATTCATTGAAAAACAAAACTATATATTATTTTCATGGTGAAGAGAGAGCTAAATTCTTTTCTCGCAAGTTAGATTTCTTGACTAGTTTTAAAACTTTGGATCGTGATTTTTGGTTATCAATTTTAAATTAAGGCCAACTTCAGAAGTATTTTTGTTTCCAATCTTTAACATCCTTTGGACAGGTCAAGTCATGGCGCAAACAGTGGAATGCGCTCAATCCGACTATTGTCTTCATGACAAAAGTTATTGCTACTGCTGCTCGATCAAACCGACCCTGCCACGCTGTTTTGGTTCTTATGAGAAATGCATTGAAGCCTGCCAACCCTTTTCAGGAGACAAGCACCATGCATAAGTTCAGGGATCAGAATATGCACTTGTTCTTATGTGAATAATCATCCATGTACGCGTTACATGCCTTTGTCTCAAAGTAATAATAATTGAGGTATATTTCCAAGAATGGCTCTTTGTCGAACAAGTTATAATAACAAGTTGATGGCTAAGGAATCCAAAGTACGATATCATGTCGGGTGCAGATACGCTGGGGTCCAACATTTGCACCGTAGAATACTTGTAGCTTTGGATGGGATCCATGAATGTAAAGTGTTGGAAGCTCTGGATCATCGTTCTTTGTCCGGAAGAATACAACCTGAAACCTTCCCTCACAGCAATTTAACTAGCCTCATGATAAAAGATAAAAATTCACTATCAGCACATGCACGGGTTGCTAGTTGAAATCAAGTTTTTTTTTTTTTTTCCTTTCTTTTGCAATTCATCAGACTCTATTACTAATTATGTCAGAGAGTCCAAAAAAAATTAATTCTACCATCATCTCGTGATGATTTGGATCAGTATAAGATTAAAAAACTCTGCACATGATATGGGGTGAAAATAGATCGGATAATATCCATCTCGATCTATTTTTGTATATGAATCTATTCATGCATGAATAAAAATTTGAGCATCTAACTAATACTCATATCCATCTATATCCATTATAAAAAAAAGAATAGAACCATCTGCTCCATATTGAATATCCGATTCTATTTATAATCTTATTTAATTTTATTTAGTACTCTATATTTTTTAAAAATATATATATAATCACATCAATATATTATTAATCAATATATAATCAAACTTGTCTAGATTTTCCGTTAAGATCTCTCATCCAATCATCGTCGATACCTTGTTTGAGTTAAGGTAATAGCCTCTAGCTTCTCTTCTCCTTTCTCTGGTATCAAGGCCTTCTTATCACATTTCTTTTTTTTTTTTTGATAAGTCAGACAATTTATACAAATCTAATATGAATACATCCAAAAAAATCAGAAAAGATAATCGATATCCTTGAAGTCCAAAGAAAGGTCTTCAGTCACGATCCACACCATCTCCCTGATATGCTCTGTGACATAAACGGCCATCCAGTCAGTAGTACTATTGGTCTCTCGATACATGTAATGGAGCTCCATAAAAATGCAACTCCCCATCATGCACTAGCTATCATAAATGAGAGGATGTATTGCAGCTGATGATATCTATCCATGTAACCAAGCTACCACCATAGTGGAGTCCCCCTCGAGCACAAGTCTCTCAACTCCAAGCCTCAATCTAGCAAAAGTAATGCCTGTCCACACCACTTGCAGCTCTACTTCTTGAATTGTATTGTCGATGAGGTGACAACCGCCAACAATTAGAAGCTTAGGATCCGAACCACGAATCACAAATCTCATGCCTCCTCTATTGCTTCTGACACTAGCATCGAAGTTGACCTTAATATACCCAAGAGGTGAAGGCTCCTAAGTGATAAATATCAATCGGGGAACTATCGAGCAGCTAGAGAGTTCTAGGTTTCTCAAGTCGACAATATCAAACCGACCAAGGTACAGTGCATGATCTCTATAGCCTGGAGCGAGATCCTCTCAAAAGTGAGCCTCGTAGACCGCCAAACATCGTCAAATAAGTCTCTGTTCCTAGCCAACTAGATGTGACAAAAAATGTAGGCCGCCCAAGTATCCACGATCCTAGATGCATCACTCTCCATGCTCCTCTGAAGGGCCTCTAAAGAGGCTAAGTAGGCTCCATGGTGGTAATGGTCATGACATAAATGTCAACTATCGACCATACCAGACGAGCTCGGGTGTACAGGACTAAGACATGATCAACTATCTCCTCCAAACCACAAGATGGATACATCGCTGAAAGCTCCATGTCTCTAGCTCACAGAACCATCCTAGTCGGGAGCCAATGCCAAGCCACTTCTCAAATGAACAGGCTAACTCTCAAATAGATGTGCAGCCTCCATATTCAAGCCCCATCAAATCTTTTAGTTGAGGGGCCCCCTGTAAACCTCATACAGATCCCTAGTCACCACTGACGGAATGCAGGCCATTCCCCACACTCTCATATTTGGACTAGTATGAATAGGTAGCATAATAGAAAGCACCATCTCCGCCAACTCAGCACCAAATAAGTAGGTAGCTATGCCAACATTCCATCCATTCCCCCCCAAGTGAAATAGGTCGTAGACATACCTCACTTCGGTGATCTCCAAATTCACAAAGATAGGCCATATGCTCAATGGCAGCTCAACAATCCATGGGTCTTGTAGGATATCAATCATTTGACCATCACCCATTAGTCATCTGACTCGATCTAGGTCCGTCGGAGCCCGAGAGCAAATCTCTCTCCGTATAAAGGAGCTGCACCGACTAGGCTGGATAGCATCACTAAAGTACTAAGGACTATATCGAGTCCTCATCACCACACTCCAAGGGCAATCTAACTATAATAAAAATCTAACAGTATGTTTGGCAATCAATACATCGTGTTATGCCACAAGGAACTGGATACCAAGAACCCTCTCTTTGGTGGGCTGGTAGGTGACGTCCTAGGCCGATAGATGTATGCCACTCTTGCCCCAATGAGACCCTCATAAGAAGCTTCTAAAGTATTGCTAACATCTCATCACCACAGTCTTTAGCAAAATGGTGTGGGACATCAAGTAGATCGCAATAAAGCTGAGCACCAATTTGATAGGTGTAACCCTACCCATCATAGAAAGGCATCCGACCTGCCATCCCTCCAGTCGACCTCGGATCGACTCCTCAATCTTCGTGCACTCTATCCTCTAAAGCCTGCGTCCAATGACTAGGACCCTAAAGTAATGATAGGACCAATGTGCTCCGAGATCCCCATCCTCTCATGGATCACCTGCCTCAACCGTCTCTTAGTCTTCAGGTTAAAATATAATACCGATTTTGAGAGATTGTCCTTATGCTCAAATACCTCATAGTACTCTAGAATACGTCGGAAACAAGCCATGTTTCGAACAGTCGCTCGGCCAACTAAGAGGCAGTCATCTACAAGAAAGAGGTACAAAATCAGCCTAACTCCCAATGCAGGCTCATAGGGATCGAGATCCTGCACCACAGTGGCCGTCTACAGTGCTCTAGACAATGCATCAGCACAAAGGATAAAGAGGTAGGGGACGAGACAATATTGACAGAGACCAATCGTAAATTGGAAGTAGCCAGTCAGTATGCCATTGGCCAAAAGAGCAAAGGGAGATGGCTGGACACAACCCATGATCTATCTAATCCACTACTCATGAAAATCGAAACTCTCCAATGTGTGCACTAGAAACTGCCAGCTGATGCAGTCATATATTCTCTCCATGTTAAGCTTGACGGCCTTAAGACTACAATGAATAGGAGCTCTCTGTAAGTCATACATAAACTTTTGTACAATCATCACATTATCAGAGATACTATGATCCCCAACAAATGCGTCCTGCTCGAAACAGATCAGCTTAGAGAGCTCCAACTTCATCCGATCAATCATGATCTTCGTACAAACTTTGTACAAAATTGTGCAGAGACTGATAGATCTGAAATAATCAGACTCCGAGACATCCTGATATTTTGGGATAAGCATAATAAATGTTCTCTTCTAGATCTCCGATATAGATCTAGAGGTAAAGAATTATTCCATAGCCTCCACCATCTCTTTCCTAATGATCATCCAGTACAATCTAAAGAAGAGATGTGGAAAACTATCTGGATCAGAAGCCTTATCCTCCGCCATCACGTGTTTTTCCGTATCATATTATTGTATGTCGTGGTAGACCAATAAGTAGTTGTTTACAGGGTACGCTCTTTTTCTCTGTTATACAAGTTAGACTCTTCTTTGTGTATGCTTAATTTATTTCTCTTCTGCAGGGTTTAACTAGACTTAAATTTCTTAACATCAGACATCGCAATTGTATAACAGATGCAGCTATGAAGCCTCTTTCAGGTAGCACCCGTTTAGTTTTTTTTCCCCCCTTTTAATATGGTTGAAAACTGGCAATAATAGTTTGCCAGTTCTGATTACCAATGGGATTTATCTTCATGATCCTGCATATACAAGTGTAACGACTGTGCTTGTGTCTGTGCCCCTAGCTTGGTGTTGTGCTCATCAGGAGTCCTTTAATTATACTAATTAACTAGCTTCATGAGATAGAATATTCAGCAGAACGAATGCTTCATAGTTTCCAAGATATCATATTATGGAATTGTTGCTAATTTTTACCATTCCTTCTGGGTCTTTATGTTCCTTTTTAGGGCTTCTAATGTTTGATCTCTGAACATTGGATCATTCTGAAGCAGTGAGATTTAATGGAATCATTCAATCTATCATGTATCTGACAAAATGTGCAGTAATTTTGTAACTATGATAGTTTCTTATTTCTTACCATGCCTTATCTTGCATTCACTTAGTTGTAAAACTGATTAAAATTTATGTGCTTCACTGATTATCCCTTACCGATTAGGCCCTCACTGATTATCCCTTACTGAGTAAAAGTGAAGTTTGGCTTTCAAAGAGTTTACCAAGGCCGGTAACATCTTGTTAAATGTTACAGAGAAACATATACTATGGCGATTTTTTTGCCAGGCACCTGTCTATTTTTCTTTTGATTTCACGTTGGATGAGACGCTCTACTTAACTGGATGTCTCTATCTCTTAAAATTGTTAGTATAGAAACTCTTGTTGTCAGTAAATTTTATTTTGAATTTAACATGTCCACTTTTGGTTTAGGTCTTGCACACTTGAAAGAAATGCAACTGTCATGCTGTAGAGTTACAGACGCAGGCATTGCTTATTTGAAAGGCAAACATTCGGAGAACAATTTCGATTCTAATCTTTCACCATTGATGCTTGTTTTTCCTGAATGGCCTTTTGCGGTTCACATTAAGACACCCCCAGTTTTGAACTTTTGTCCAGAGTAAACTTGTTTCTCAAGTTTGGTTTCATGCAGGTATAAACTTTCTCACTCCAACTTGGAGGGTAGTCTAATGACTGCTGCTTGCTTGGAGATTATTTCAGGTAGCCCCCCTCCCATGTCTTTTTCCTGTATCGCTAATGCATCTCTTAGTACATGATTAAAGTCCTTGTTCTTATTCCACTTTTAATATCCAACCTCCCATGAGAAAAAAAAATGTGGAGACATGTTCCCTTTATTTGGTTTAGTTTTTAGCTTGGCCGATTGATAAATAGCTTCTACCCTCTTTTTGTGTTTTGTGTGCATGGTAGATCGGCCAATTGTCAAGGACTGGGCAACAGAGCAGGGAGACTTCCCCCGAAGCAGGCTCGGTTGACCTGTAAGTTAATCATTTCCTCTGCTACGGTGCACCCACCGCTCCCCAATTGTCAACAACGAGACACCAGATTTCACCTGGTATTAACCTCTATCATCAACTTGTTAGAAGCAAGGATTAAAGTCCTGACGGGATGTCCCATGTAAGGTTGGGATGGGACTATCCTATCTAGAGGTGTGCACAGTTTAGGATTAATTTTCAAACCAAACCGATTTAAATCGGTTTTCTAAAACCAAAATCCGACAACATAGAAAAACCAATTCAAATCAAACCGAAAAAATTTGTCCGGTTCAATATGATTTATCGGGTTGTAGACTATTTGGCTTATATCAAATAGCTAACTTATGGGATGCACTAAATAGACTGCTATGCATTTTAATTTTTTCTAACCATGACTAAATGGCCGATCTATGAGATGGATAAAATGGATAATTTACTGGATGAGCTAAATGAACAAAATATAACAATGAACAGTTTATTGGATGAACTAAATGGATTAAATATTAAAATGGACAGTTTATTGGTTGAAGTAAATGGATTAAATATAGAAAAAATGAACCATTGGCATTAATACTTATGGACCGGTTTAAATCGAGTTTTCCAAAAATCAAATATATTTTTTCTGTTTCTAAAATTTTTAAATCACAACCAAATATTTGAACCGAAATTAATAATTTGAATCGATTTTACTGTTGAATCCATTTACTTGCACACCCCTTGTCCTATCATTATCCAAGCATCCCATTTGGTGTGCCCGGAGACATCCGTCCCAAGTGTTGGCATGCGGCGGGACGTGAAGTGTCCCATTCCGCACACAAACCAGGACAGCCTGTGCCATGGGATTTGAGTCATTGGTTTGGAAGGCCTTAAAAATCAAGTGTTTGATGGTGGTTGATATAAAGAACTTAAAAATTCCCACGAGAAGACTGGCAAGCAATCGTCCTAGAATGCACTAGCAGAACTCTGATGACAGCAGTCTTGGAAAAGGCTTTTAAAACCTTAAGTGAAAGTAAAAAAAAATAGATCCCTCCAACATTAGGAACGGAAATTATACAAGAGGGGGGATCAAATAACCATCGTACTTTGGTTTGTTTGTTGCAGTTCATTTTACATATCGTTTATCTTTTTATGTCAGTCCATATGTTGGTACGGTATGGTATGATTAGTGCACCATACCGACCGCTGATCATTTCATCCGGAGTTTACCGGATGGAACATCTTAGGTTTGCTAAGATTTCCTTAAAGCCCAGTCACCATGCTCCTAATCTAGCAGAAAGAAGCAACGGCTGGGGCGATGGAACAACATTTGACAGGATAACAGGCACTCCAAACCAATAGCTATGAATGAGAAATTGCAGTTAAACAAACTCCATTAAACTCTCATGCATGTCAAAGGAAAAAACCTTCCAAAACACAAACAGAATAATTTCACACTGCAACTATTTACCACCTAAGAGGAACATCACACCAAAGCAAAGCCTGATGGAAAACACATAGTTACTTCGTAAGCATCTATATAATCTATGCCTGCTCTTGGTAACTATATATTTTTCATGCCCTGACTGAAAACAAAGAGAGAAGGAATTAAGGGCTGTCCAGGATAAAAAAAGTTGATTCAACACATAAAAGCTTTTGTAGGAAAATAGAGCAGATCGGCAGCATACCTTATCAGTTAGCCATTCCTTAGACAAGGGAACAAAAAAGGTTAAAGACTGATTGCTGATTCTTCCATCACCTCTGTGGTTGATCCGAACTTGAGGCTCCTGCAGGAGGCGGTGTCGACATGCTGCTTGCTGACCCATTCTCAGCAGGTGGAGCAACTCCCCATTTTCCTTCAGATTCTAGTGGCTCCAATACATGGACACCTCCGTCTGTCAGGCCTAAGGCGAATTGATTTGGTTCCGATGGATGTGCAGCAACCACAAGGGGATAAACAGTTGTGCTGGCACATAGAAACACAGAAATCAGCAATAACGTCACATCACGACCATTCACTAGCACCCACAGCCTCTGAACAGGCATAGCCTTACTAAACTAAATTGCAGGTCATTGTCTGTTTCTGATCATATAAATAATCAAGAAATACAGAAATAGCACCCATCAGTAGACAACAAAGCCATAATCATAATCATCAGACTCATCCTAGTTATATCACGTAAGTTTGTAAGTTCCTCATTCATCATTATTTATTATTTAGTCGTCAATGTCTATCACTTAAAATGCTTTATTCTTGACCACCTCTATCCTTTGATGCTAGCCAATGGAATGGAGCAAAAAGGAAAATAAAATGACCATGTGAAAAGACAAATGACCCCATTCGATGAGTAAAAGGTAGCATGCATCATAAAGTATAATTACATACAATTAATGTCACTACTGACAGCTGACTGATAGGAAAGAAATAAATGATTTCCAGTATCTAAACAAAGATCCCAATTTCTGGCAACAAAAGAATGCCACCACATCTACCATGCCTATAGACCATACTCATCAGCCAGAATTGCACCGGAGAGAAAGAAAGAAGAAACTTTTCTTCTATGCAACATGATTCGCTGAAATAATATTTAAAATAAATACCTAACATTGGCAGGGAGATAAGCAGCTGGAAGAATCCGACATCTCAGTATGAAGTTTGCAGCATTAAATATGCATATGGTTGCATCCAGGAAGCTAGCATATATAAACTGACTGTCACACGAAAATGTGGCATGGGAGATAGGTGCAGAACCTTCACGAGGGACCCACTAAAAGACAACAAAATCATCAGTATATAGAGGCGTGAAAGCTGTACATTCCCAAATTTCCAAAATAAAAATACCTGCTTTAAGCACTCTAGCCTAGTGGTTTCATATAAAGCAATCTGGGTCTCATGTACAGCTAAGAAGTGTATCTGATCATGATGGAACCGAACACGCGTATCTGATATAGTGAATGCAGTCCGCCCAGAGGGAATTTGCAAAAGTCTGCTCTTTTGCTTTTCCCATCCATCAGTTCCCCACACACAAATCTGCATCAGGAAACCAGACGTACTGCAAAAGTCAGCCAAAGCCCGAAGTATCATGTTTTTGATTTTCATACGTCAGTCAATTTAGCGAGTAATGATAAAAGAGATGGTCCTAGTGCACCATGAAGGGAATTTCAGTCACTTACCTGAGCATCAGCTCCAGATGAGACCAACACATTTAATACATTGAGAAGGCAAGACCAGTAACTTTTTTTGAATGGCCTTTAAGCTTGCTCTTGACCTGCATAAAATATAGATAGCTTAGGATCAGATGTTGCTTTCTCACCAAGTAGCACCACATACAATGCCATTTATAGAAGTGGAATACCTCATCAACTCGGACATTATATATCTGAATTGTGGAGTCATCCATCCCTATGGCAATTATATTGTTGTCTTGAGGGTGGAACGCGAGAAATGTTGCTGCTGGTGGTGGAGGCATGAATGTTGTCATGGTCTGCATTCATAAAGGATCAATCAAATTGTTGATCTTAAACACAAGGTAAGATATTCCAACTTTGACATGTTTTTTAACAGCTTACAAGCCTACCTTAAATGTCATCATGTTGAAAAGGGAAATTTTTCCTCCAGATGCTGACATGACATAAGAATCATTCTTTGACAAAGCAAAGCAGGGAACTGCTTCTTCAGGATTTGTATCAGTTATCTCATTAGTCATCAATATGCCACTCGGGGGTTGCCATAATTGAGGGGCGACACTTGCTGTCGCCTAAAAATTGAAGCATTTTGGGAAAAAGTATCACCAATATTTCCAACTTCTAAATACAAGCTTGGTACGATACAGGGCAAATTTTCATTTCATTTACCTTTCCACTAGAATTCCGTTCATTACGAGGCCACTTCCAAAGCAGATGAATGGCATTAGATGCTAGAGCCAAGATGGCAACTCCAGAATTAGTATAGATCAATCTTGAAATCTGTAATGGCAAGAATCTGATCAGAACCTTCAGAATGTTTTTTACGATGTAAACAGCAAATCTCGCAGACATAATGGTCCAAAAGAAAAAATAAGGCAAACACTAAGGTATCTGTTTTTCATGTCTGTTTGTAGGTGTGAAATAGAAACATGAATCAGAAAAAAAGATTTAATTGCAAAGATAAAATACAAAATGCTACCATCTTTACTTTGCATTAGTTAAGTGTGCAGTTAAAACACAAAAGGGTAGTGATCTAAATCAGCATGAAGCACGGACCACTTTGATTCCATTTGGTTTTTGTCTTGCAAGGCCATAACTCACAGTCTCACATTACGTCAGAAATGATAATGTGGATCTCAGAATTTCTGGATCTTACAATATAATCAACTCGATGATCACAACTTGATGATCAGGTCTACAAATAGTACAGATATGATTCAAGGTAAAGCAAATGAAAAAATAGACAAAATCGAGCTCATAATTGTAAAAGCAAGTCCCAAGCAAAGGAAGCCTATATTGGAGCGCAGAACAAACTATGCAGGAAAGGGGGATAAAACTGAAAAGCATGCTAAAATCCCGTCTCTCTTCTTGAACATCTTCAGAATAACCATTCTCCTACATCTAAAGGCACAATAATTTAAACAATAAGAAACCTAAAATTAGTCTTCTCTACTAATTTAACTGTAGGGACTAGGAGCATTCAATTTAGACATAGGAGGTGGCCACGTTTTGGCCAACGGAAACAGCATTCTATTATATATTGGACATGTAGATAACTGTCTTGTTTAACACTCAAAGTGCATCTACCAGAAACAAACACTCAAAGTGCAGTTGATGAAGCTTGTAGCATCCAATATTTTTCCGTATTTTAATTGCTTTCAGTCCCATCTTGTTTTCCCGAAATACTTTGATCTATGAACTATTACAAATTCCTTGTTTCCTTGATTCATTCTCTTCTGCACTACCTTCAGTACATTTTCTAAGTTCAAACTATAATTTTTTTTTTTAAAGATGCCACTTAAATAACTGATGTCTTATAAATTTTAATGAAGATTTTTTCCTAATTCTTACATGTTTCTATTGTTCGGTTGAGTTATCTCAAATTAGAAGATAACTGTCCACTCTGAAGATAGAAACATACAACTAGCAATTATGTAAGTGATGCATAAGAATGCTGGAGCACATGATTAATCAAACATATGCAGAGAAAATCCAACCTGAACTAATGGGGAAAAAAAAATCATGTGTTTGCAGGTGAAAAGCAAATCAAAAAGGAATTCAAGTCTGCTCGATGGAGTAATAACAATAAAACCAGTTAAAATTTCAGGAAAGCTATTTATGCAGAGGACAGAAAGTACAATATAATGAAACAAATTAAAATTAACATTAATACAATTGCTTATTCATTATCATCTTAATGAGGCGTGTCGCTCCAAGCCTATAGCAAACATACCAGAGTGAAAGGAGAGTATTACTATTAAAACTAAGATCATCTATGCCCTTATATATGACAAGAACCAAATATAAAATCTTCAGCCTCAACGTGTGCATGCCTATAAGTCTAGCCTTCAAAACTTAAAAGATGCAAAAAAATATAAGAAGCAAAAATATTTGGTGTCATTTATGTGAATAATAGATCTACAGCACAGTTGCCAAATAGCAGTTGCATGCCCAGCACAGGCCAGTATTCAAATGGATAACTCTCTAACATTATCAGCAACAAGCAAAACCGTACCTTGCTTGTTCTCAAGTTATCAATGAGCCTCAAGGATCGACATTGAGTTGGTTCGCTGATTTCAGTAAGCTTCCAGATCTTCGATTTGTCCATGGATTCATCGGTTAATCTAGGTTTTACATCCACCAAGTTTCTGTTGTCTCCATTCTATCGAATTTAAAATGAAGTTAGTGTCACAGAGTTTGTTGAATTTTTGAATTTGAGCAGTGAATAGTATAGCATAGATATATGAGCAATAAAATTATAATTTCAACAAAAGTTACATAATGAAATAATGTGCACGAGATATTAACAAACCATTCCAGCTATAGCCACTGCAGGAGCAGCTCTCTCCGTTATTCCAGAACTCGTTGCAACAGCAGCAGCAGCAGCAGATAATGGGCTTATTATAGGCTGCATCACAAAACAATATTATGTGATATCCCTCTGCATGATATGTCAAGAACAATAATCAGGTGTAAGAACTACCTTTGTTACTGACTCTGAAATAGCCCTAGAAGTCTCAAAAGAACGATTTTCAAATGTGCGCAACAAACGAAGTCCATCAGCATTTGCCAAGATTTTTATCCCATTATCATGTGTAGAAACAGCCAGCAATGTACCCTCCTTGTTGAAGCGTATCCGAGGACTTGCCTAAAAAAAGAATTTGAATATATGTAATGTCAATTTGTGTTTTTTTCCCGATGAGTGTTCACTAAAATAAAAGATGAGATTCCACAAAATAACTTACTGGCAGACCACCATCAGCATCAACAGTTGTCAAAAGATTAGTATTGTCCATATCCCAGAACTTGATTAAGAACTCATCACCAGCAGCCAAAAACCGATTCCTAGTGGTATCAAATTGCACGACACCCAAAGATCGTTTTCGAAATCCTTGATAGGTCCTCTTGACAGCTCCCTCACTTTCATTCCATTCTACAATGAATGATTCACCTTCTTTGCTGGTCCCACAGGAAAAGAGCCTACAAGTTTTTTGTTAAAAAAAAAAAAAAAAAAATCAGTTGCTAAAAACTTTAGAATCACAGAAGATCTTAATTTTTCCCTCCAAGAAAAACTGCCAGCCCTGAAAATAAACCTGGAACCATCGGCACTGTAAGCCATTGTAGTACACCAGTGACCTGGAGCATCATAATCCACTCTAGAACCCAAATTGTCATACAACCACGCCTTTATTTTTCCATCCAATGCTGTTGAAAAGATAAACTACATGATCCAAAAAAAAAAGCATCAATAACACATCAATGATAATGATTATAGCACAAACAACAACAGAAAAGTAGGTTTGTCAAACTTAATTTATAAATCATCAAAAGGATTTATTACCTGAATGTTCTCCTTGTAGTGTGGGCAAACAGAATAAACAGGCGCCTCATGACCTTCAAAGGTATACAGTTTGGTACCAGTAGTTGCATCCCATACCTGACATTATACAGCTATTGTCACTAGGTGCTTTAAACATATATGTTTCTACATATTCAGTCATACTTCAGAAACCAACCTTGATTGTCTTATCATCTCCACAGGTTATTATGCATAATTGCTTATTAGGATGAGCAAATGCAATATCATTGACACCACCAACATGAGCATCAATCTGAAACATGTAATGGAAAGAGAAGACATTAATAAAAAAGAAGCAACTGACTAGAATAAGCAGAGATAGCAAAGGAATTAACACAGGTAGTTTGCAATTTTCATACCTCCAAGTGTTGTCTGATATCATTACCACTATGATAAGAATATATTTGTATGATATACCTTGAATAAGCAACACCTAGAAAAATGGCAAGAAGGTATTGATTTGCCAAAGTTACCATGAATGTTACCATTCTCTTGGGTGTACATAATTAGTATTGAAAAAAGAAACTTATTGTTTTACAAGCTTACCAAACAACGAGCCATCCGAGCTCCATATTACACGGTTAACTGATACACTAGGATCCTTCACTAGAGAAGCCTGAAAATCATTGAATCAAGTTTCAGATTTTTCCAACAATAAAATAGTTAAGCGTGTAACAGCGCAGGACAGTACTGCAATACATTTTAATATCATAGTGAAAGAAAATACCTGCAGGGACACGGAACAAGCTCCAAGTTCCCAAACCTTGAAATTCCTTAGGACTAATCTCTCCCTGGTACCGACATCCCACAATCCAATGTCACCCACATTTGTACCAACTAAACCATGGCAGAAGCACAAGAGAAATTCCAGCATGAGCAAGCAATTGCAGAAGAAGCTGCTGATTTTAAAAAACCCTAGAGGAAACCAAACATATGGTACAACTAAGCAAGTTAAAATAACACACCAAGGAGAATGGTCTGCTGGATGGGATGAAAATCCATGCTCATGGGAGTCGAGCCTTGACTCAACATCCGTGCAACAGTTTTGGGTAAGTCATCCAGCGTGTACATAGCCTGACTATGATTCTGAGGATACGTAACTGGCAATATATTTATGGGAAGATTTACCTGCAATGAATGTTGAGTCATCAGAAGGTCGGAATAAGTAAATAAACAAGACATCAATTCTACCTGATATTCTTTAAAAAAAAAAACATAAGTAGAATTAAACGGTAATATAATTAGGATAGAAGCATTTAACAAACCTCATCTGAAATCCCAATTGGCCTTGTTCTTTTGGATACGTGATCAGAATCTGCTGATGGGTAATCTACAGCATGGTTGGTAGTCGGAGGTGTTCTTGGATGTTTTAACATTGCAGCTATGAAAAGGATTTAAAACAATCCAAAGTAACAAAACAATCAGTTTTAGTGACGATATTAATATCTGTAGCATGTTGCAGTCATCTTCTACTACTAGCATAGATGAATGTGGTGCTACCAGGATTTGTAGGAGTATTGATTCCAATGGCACCACCAGAGACAGCTGGATGAGTAACAGCTGGTGGACTAGACATCCACCCAGCCAGTGGTGCAGGAACTGGTGCTGGCATAGGTTGGAAAGGCTGAAAACAACATAGCAAGTATTTTAGATAGATGTGGCGAAGAGAAAGTGGCCTAAAAATTAACTTTGTTTAATTACCCCATGTGTACCCAATGGAGGAAAACCTCCTGCTTTAGGTATTGATCCAAGAAGTGGACTGTTTGCTGGTGATGGCGCCCGTGCACCATTTGGTTGTCCACAAGAATGATCGACAAAAAGTGTTTTAATGTCAGGATTTGGCCGAGGGTTTTTGCAGAGCTGGTGCTGCCAGTTTAAGCTGCCCAATCACATGAGAAAATCAACCCCTTTCAAAACCCAATATACTTGAATAATATTTTGAAGCCAAGATATCAGTTGCAAGTTAAAGTATTCTAAAGCCAAGATATCCATTGCATACAGTGCCGGACCAAACCAGCAACAAATTAAACATTAGCTTTCATATTCATTGTCAAAAAGCAAGGTTTGTCATATTGATCAGTATCAGTGCATAATGACCATATTGTGCATACTGGAACCGAATGGTACGCGGTACGGGGGATATATAGATACTCGGTATACCAAACTAGCCCCTATATCGGACATATCAACATTATAATAAGATGGTACTGGTACAAGATCCAATACCCAGATGGCGAACCTTGGTTAAAGGTTTGCAAATTAGAGATCCAAACATGTTCATGAATGCAAGCACCGGTGAGTTAGTTGTGTTTACATGAATGCACATGCACATGCACACAAAAGACATATATAAGAAAGCAAAAGCATAGATATGGATGCATAGATCTAGGAGTTTCTATAAGCATATTCATATAATGTTTTAAAAAAAGAAAAGAAAAGTTCAGGCCTCTAAGTCAGCTAAATTTACCCATTCTAGTCAAATGAATAATTTGTTTATTGAAAAACTACATTACCCAATTATAGTCCCGACGACCCAGGGTTCTGGGAGGGGCAAACTAAATACAAAACCTAACTTTTGGATAAAGTAATACATGCTCAGAAGTCAGAACCATAGACAATTATTGCTTGAAGTACTTCTTTTACAATGAAGAATATCTAAGTTGATGAGTAAATGACACTATGAAAATCTCTAAATCACAAAACGACGAGGTAGTATTGTAGGAATTCAAATCATTTGGATAAAGTTAATGGAAACTACTTATGTTCTTTTGATGGTATTGGAACCAATCATTTTCTCTACCCAAAAGAGTTACACTAAGAAGATCCATAATTCCTTCCACCCTAAAGGTAAAATTCCACATTACCTTCCATATGGCTATAAAAGTATATCTTTTGAAGAAGAAACCATGTAACAAGGTTAAAATAGACTAAGATAATACAAAGAAAATCTTGTTCTCCAACACCGCAATGAGCACACATCTAATATTATTTTAGTCCACTATATTGGTCGATGACTAAGGATGTTGGGTCAAACTTTTGGGTTTCATACCCTATACAATTGCAATTAGCTCTATTGACTTATAACAAGTACTTCCAGGAAACCTATAATAATTATCCTCTGAAAAGGATTGGCAGCCAACATTTCTTGTCCAACTGATCTATGGTAAATGTGGACAAAAGATGCTGAAACTCAACAATTTTATCACTGTGAAACTATAAATCCATTAGAATCTCCAAAGTATCCATAAAATCAAAATTCTCTCCCATCCATAGCTATTGATGACATATGCAAACAAATTTGAAGATTTGTTGTGAAAGTAGATAGATGTTTCTTCAGAATAGCATGGTGCAAATGGATGACCCAATGTCAAGTTGACAGGACAAATTTAATATCAAGTGGACAATAAAAGTTTAGTTGGTTATTGTTTGCTTACACTAAAGGCATGTTTATTTCAGTGCAAGTGAGGTGTATAAACTTCACTTATCTGGAAGTGTGCAGTCCAAGCATTTGTTTCAACATAACTAGCCTTGAAGGAGGAAATGGAGTTGTAAGTAGACCTGAGTATTTTAGGCCTGTCCACCTGCCCTGAACTAGATGGGTGTAGGCAAGCAATTCCAGCAAATAAGCCAGGCTCAAGCTCATATCCACATGCCTGATTAACATTCAAGTCAGGCCCGAGCTCAAACAAAACTAAATAGCGCCCAGCACAGCCTGAGCTCTTTTTTAGTTAAGATAACAATTTTATTATGATCTTTTTGTAACCCCAATCTGATCATAGGGTTTGTCTTCCCCCTTCTCCCCTTTCACCTCTAGTACTCTCTCTCAATCTATCTCTCCCTTCTCCCTTGTCCCCTTCAACACCCTCTCTCTCTCTACACTACAAAAGGACGAGACATGCGCTCCATCCCACCAACTCATCCTCTCCCTCCCATCACCACCAACAACATCAATCCTCATCACCATCAACCCCATCCACAAGAAGACTCTATGCATGCCATGATTGTTTCCTCCTTCCTCCCTCCTCCATGATTGGATGGAATTAGCGCTGAGATGGTTTGGGTCATGCTCGAGCCTGATACTTTACCCTCAGTCATGCTCTGGCTGCAAATTATTGGCCCAACGCAATGCTAGGCTGGGCAAGGTCCGCAAATTTGTTGTTTATATCAAGCTATGGCCTAGCCCATATGTATCCCAGAAGCACGACTGATGCATGGGTTTAGTTGTCAGTTGAGCAAAAATGCTGATTTTGAGTTTTACCTAGGTGATTTTGAAGTTGAGTTCCATGTGGGAAAGTGGGGCAATGAATATATTTTTAAGACCCAACCACTCGTTCCCCCTTTAATATCCAAAAATTGCACTTCCTCTCCAATGACTTTCTCCACAACATCCACCAGAATTAGTTGGAGATCAAGTTTAGTACTACGACATAAATCCCTGCATAGAACTTGAGAACTTAGAATTTCACTTTGGACACTTCTAAGTTCTAAAATTTATGTGGCAACAAGCATAACTTAAACAGGAATAAAATGACCATTATCTTCTCTTAATCCATCATAAAATACTTATTTTATTAGATTTAAATTAAAGGAAAGCAGTAAAAGTTATGGGTTTCCCCACATGTCTGCAAATATTGGTCAGTTGTCCATGTTTCTCATTTTTATACCTATACTATATGGAAAAAAGAAAGTTTTAAATCTTAGACATCCCCAGGAATGCCCAATAATATCAACTTCTCTTCACAAAATACCCTCGACTTCAATTTTAACACATAAGATGAAACTCTCTGACTTGCCACCCGAATCTTGCATTTCAATCTCAGGAGTTTCTAACTCCAATTTTCACAATCTCAAACCAAATCAATCTGCATCTATCCTTAGTTTTTATCAACATGTTGCTTAATATGATTTTCCCATGCCCTTAGTTTTCCTTTATCAACATGTTGCTTAATATGATTTTCCCATGCATCTCATCAAATTCCTCTCCTTTCTTAACTATGTTCTCCCAAGATACATTAAAACATTAGCATCCTAATCCAACATGGGAACATTATTTCCAAGGTAGAAGCAAGACTTCTCATCCTTCCTAAATCTCTGCCACCCCGATTTTCCATATATGGATTATGCATTGTAATTCAACTATAGTTTCATATCTTAAAGTGGCTTCCTCTTATTTGAAATTGACGATCCAAAATAACTTCAAACCAAACTGCAAAGCCATCATTTAATCCCCCATCCATCCAATTGAATCTATTCATCAACTTTTTTTGGCTGAATTTTATGACAAGTATTAGCAAATGAGGAAAGTTTAGCTCATGTGTACATTTGAAGTAGGAATTGTGAAACGCATACCATGTGTGTGGATCAAATATAATGGGCCCTAGATTGCATGATTTGCGCAAGTTGAGACATCACAATTCACAAGGCTATTGAATCTAGTCTATGGTCCTCATGAAATGCTTTGCATGAGAATTACTTTGCAAGCATTTCTGAGGTAAATAGTAATGTAATAGAATAGGAGGACGAATCTTGATCCTTTCTCTTTTTAATTTCTTTATTTTTATCATTTTCTTATTTTTATCTTAAATTTGCTACTATCTTCCATAAATTCTGAGCAAATTTAGAGAACTTTTGAAGTAGCAATTTGGTTTAATGTAGGATTATCTACTTTAATTTCTTATATATCACCTGTACATTAAGGTGGTTGCTGCAATTATGAAGTCAGGTTTATTCTTTTACAATTTTTCTTATCATGTTTCTTCAACCTAGATTTTTATTTATTTTAACTATTCTTTCATAACAATAATCTAAAACTAAGACAACAAGTACAACGCGATTCATTGTAGCTCTTTTTATGACATGCACTGCACATGCTTATTTTGTTTGACTACAAAAACTAAAGAATACCCTACTGAATCTCACCTTTGATTGATAAGTGTCCGCAATCTGGAACTTTTTAGGCTGGGAAACTGCAGTTTGTCACGGAATAGAGGGTTTGCTTCAATCAGTTTCTTAAGCTCAACAAGCATTATTGCTCTTGCTGATTTGGTATCCCCATATTTGGAGAGCTGCTCATTCTCCCTGTAAAATAGGCACATTGCTGTACATCAAGCAATCATTCAATGAAAGTTGTAGAAGAAAGAAAAGAGTTAGACATAAGAACCTCGTACCTGAAGTTCTCTAGAGTTAGAAGTTGAGTGATTTCCTTAAATAATTCCTCGTTGAATGAGGCAAAGACTTTCAAATCCTTTACAAGGATGTCAACCGCCTTTGCCCGGTCATGCCTAGATGTAGAAATTCCATCATAAGTTTGTCTAGTAATGTTTTCACACGAGTTGAGAGAGAGAGGGACGGGGGGAGAGGTAGAGAGAGAGAGAGAGAGCTTCAAAGCATTGTACAAGAGACAGAAACTGTATACACCGAGCTTACTTATCCAATGCTTCGAGGTACTTCTGCTTCCGAATTTCAAAGAAAATCTTCATTGAATAGCGATTGTCGTCAACCTTGGTAAAACCAGAAAGGTACCGCTCAACTTCATCCCAATTCCCATTATGCACTTCATCCTCAAAATACTTCATATTGAAATAGAAACCAGACTCTTGCTCGAGCCTGTAAAAGAAAAAAAAGCGCAGTAACAACAAAGCAACGAAAAAGGCACCATCATTAACCAAAGATTGAATATTTAACAAGTAAACGCACTTGTGAACAGTCTCCTTGAACTTCTCCTCATCAAGGAACTGCAGGATGAGGAAAACCAACTCTCTACTAAGAGAAGACATCTTGGCCCGTTAGTCTCCGCCTCCAAGCCCTAAATCTTCACAAAAAACCAAAACAAATCAACAGATCTCGAAAAAACCATAGAAACAAATATGAAGATTCTATCTTTGAGAACACCTCCGATCAAAAATTCAAGAACAATTCAGTTCATCGGCGCATTTCTGGAGTTAAAACCACAAGAAATCGAGAAACCTGCCCCACAAAGCCCAAAAACTCCTGTTCCTGTTCACAGAAGAGCTCTACCACGGAGACAAGAATCGGGGTTCCAAAGCTAGGGTTTTAATGGATCCACGTCGCTAAAGATGCTTCCAATAGACGGATTCGAGGAAGTAAACCATCGAGAAAAAGGAAGGCAGAGGAGAACAAAGGGGGAAAAAGACGAACTTCTAGACGAAGATTCCACCCGAAAGCAACAAAAAAATTGGGGGCAAAAATCGAAGCTCACCTGCGAGAGCCGAAGGCCGGAGAGGGATCGATCCAAAGCGGCGAAGACCAGCAGCGAGATTGACCCCTCTCGCTATAATTAATGGATAAAGTAAAGAAAAAAATTCCACGAAAAAAATATCCCATCTGAGGCTCAGAGGTGGAGGATTTATAGCGAACGAAGACACGGACGAGCAGGCAATACGCCATTCTACTTATCAAAATATAATCACACTGGCATATCCAATTTGAAAGGCTATCCAGACATATGAGGCAAAGTATTAGAGTGGGCCCCAAGTCAGCCGGCGACGTTCTGTCGACTTTACCGCCGTGGAATCTGCGACGCGGCCCCCGCTAACAAGCTTAACCGATCAGCTGTGTCGTTCTAAACCTAAAATAACTGCACGATCCATTAGTAACACGACTCGTGTGAAATCGTATGCGTGTACTTTTTTTTTGTTACAATATTCGTGTACTGTTATGAAGAGCCTGCGCTGTCCTGTGTTCTGAGCGAGCCTAAAATGGGGAGAGAAGAGTTGGGATCAGCGGCCAGCAACATAAAATAATCATGACAACAGACTATCACGTGACACGCGATCGTTTGAGTGCAATTCTTTTTCTTTTTTTTTTCTTTTTTTTTTTGCAGCGGCATCCGGTGTTTTGAATCAAGAGGCCGTCTCGGGGACGATGCGACAAACGTGTCCGTCAGCCAACTTTTTATTTTCGGGCGTGAAGTTGCGGATAATTGCGGTGACTGCCACTACAAGTTGGCACTGGCGCGGCGCCACGTGCACGGCACTCAGCTCATTTTGGGGACGGGCCGTATCTTTTGCGCGAAAGAATCTTTGATGTTTTTTCTTTCGCGATATGAACCGTCCGACCGCACATTTGCACACCTCTCAAAGCATCCCAATCTCTTCCCCCTGCTTGTAAAGATCTTAAAGCAGTCATTAAGCTATCCAATGGTTGATGACGTGAAAGAAGGTGAATCATTCTTTCTCCCGAAAGATACAATCCGAACTCCTTTTGTGGCAGTACCGAGGTGGGGCCGGGGGAGATGAGCGCCGATATATGGTGGAAATTAAATATTAGAATCGTTGAGATTCGTGTGACTTTTGCCTGACTTTTGATCTCTCTTCTTGTATCGTGTTTTTTATCTCCACCTTTCTCCTTGAGTTGCTGCCGTGACCGACAGCGATCCCCGGATAAGATCAAAGACTCATTTAGTGGAGGAAAAAGGAGGTATTTTTAAAAAAATAAAAAAAAAAATTCTTATTTGATTGAAATTTTAATATGAGAGAAAGTGAAAAAAATATTTTTTATAAAAAATTATTTTTTATATTTTATGAGAAGTGAAAATTCATGAAAGAGATGAATTTTGACATTTTTCATGACATGAAAAGAAATGATATTTTTTTCTTTCCTAAAATATATTTTTAAGTTCATAACTAAAATTTAGTAAAATATCAATAGATAGTTAAGATGAAATACTGAATAGTAATATAATATAATATTAATACTATCTTAATATTTATATAAATATAATATTAATATTTATTATATTTTAATATTATTTTAATATTTATATTAATATTAATATAATATTAATATTAATATAATATTTATATTAATATAATATTTATATTAATATAATATTATATTTATATCTATATTAATAAATTTATTATATTAATATAATATTAATATATTTATATTATATTAGTATAATAAATTATTATGTTCTCATGTTATATTATAATATATTAATATTATATTTATATTAGAATAAATATAATATTAATATTTATATAAAGTTTATGAGTAAAAATATATGGTTTTATATCTACTAAGGATATAATAGATATTCTACACAGTTTTTTCAGAAAAATAAGTGCTCATCCAAACATAAGCTATGTTATAATAAGTTATTTTTCCATGGTTAACCAAACATATCAAAATCTTATTTTCAAGAAATAACTTTTTGTGAAAAAAATTCTTTCTGCGAACCAAACAAGTCTCAAATGTCAAAAGTTAATGGATGCTAACCGTTTTATTTTTTTGGATAATGATGTTTGCTAACCTTTCAATAGTATCTCTTTTTCTTTTTTTTTTTTTTTTGATGAATTACGCGAACACCCCTCAAGTTTAAGCCAGTTGCATTTGCATCTCCTGTACTTTAAAAAATATCAAACTGATCTCTAAAATTGTCGAAACATTCCAATATAATCCTGCTATCTATCTTCGTTAATGAAATCGTGTCACATGACCATCATATGATATTATTATTTTATAAATTAATAAAAATATCCTTATCTTCACCTTCTCCCTCCTTCTTCCTCTCCGATTGATCTCTTCCTTCTCCACCGACGATCCTCTTTCTCCCTCATTCTTCCTCCTCGTTCCTTCTCTCCTTCCTCTTAATTCATTTCTCCTCCTCTATGGTGGTTTTCTTAACCTCCGCCCATTCATCCACCACCACCTCCTCCTCTTCCTCCTCCTCCTCCCTCCTCTCCGATTGATCTTCTCATTTTTCTCCGTTGCCGGTATTCCTCTTGTCCCTCCTCCTTCCTTCTCTCTTCCTTCTTCATCCATTTTTTTATCTTCCAGTGTCATGATCTGTCCCGGAACTTAAAACAGCATCGGTGGCAGTGTTTTGATTGCTTTCATTAAGGCTGTAGGCACAACATATTTGATCCAGAATATGTTGTCACGATGAAAGTTGTTGAGAAATGAGACATCTATATTTTTGGTGTTGTTCTATTGGAACTGCTCACTGGACAAGCTCCAATTCAGTCTATGGAGTAAGGAGCTTTGGAGGGGATCTGCTCAATTGGGTGAGGAGGTCAATGCAGAACCTAACACCATCTTCTGGGATCATTGATTGCAGGCTGGATTTGAATTCAAAGAACATGGTTGAGGAGATGTCTCTGGTTTTGAAATTGCATTATTTTGCATCAGTGAATCACCATGAGACAGTCCTTAATTGACTTGCAAATCCCTTCAAACTCTTGCTGAAATTTCAATGTCCATGGTGACATAGAATTCTTCATTCAAGTTTAACAAAGCACCATTGGCAACACAGATGAGCACGCAAGCATGCACACACTAACAATCCCTGCAAATCCAGTTGATCCTGGATTACCCAGGGGGCACTATTTGATGTTCATCTCACCACTCTATGCTTAGTGGAATTCAATTTTCAGCACTTTTGGTCACTTTCTTACATATACCATAAAATGTCTTGGGCCTTGTAGATTCTCTAAAAAAATCAAACTCAGTTCACCTTAACTTAAAATTCATTGGAAAGGATATGGAGGCGGGTATGGTGTGATTTTTCATTTATAATTGTTATCTACTGTTTAAGGGATTAAATTCTCTATTCAGAGCAATGCATATTCTGTTAAGATAACTTCATCACCACTTAATATTATCCAGTGAGTTTTATTTAGTTATGCTGTCGGGCAATTTTGATGTTGAGCTTATGCAGCAGAACACTGAACTAAGCCATTCCTTCATCTCTATTGATCAAGTAAGTTTTTCTCTTTAAGTAAGTTTGCAAGGAAGTAGCTTGCTATTCAAATTGTAATTTTATGAGAGGGGTCACATTATGTACAGAGATAATAAGTGAGGAGTTCTAAAAAAAATTGCAACAAGAAGGACATTTGATCATGACTCAGCATGCAAAGGAGAAAGCCAGCACCAAAAATTCTTTCACCTTTATGTCATTCAACCTTTATTATGCTGCGTAACATTATACAGTGTAATGCATCTGACCTTGAATATTTTTTTTAAAAAAAAAAGCAGAGTCTGGTAGAGATGAGTTCTACAATCTCTCTAGCTTGATTGCATGTTGATTGGCTTCAAAAAAATTATGTATAAATACACAGATGAAAGAGGGCTTTAAAAGGTAAAATAGCAATTTATTTGGTTTTATTGAGATATGAAAAGCCAAGATAGTTGTTGCAAAGTCCCAATCATGTCAAAGAATTTTAGCTTGTAGTATTCAATGTTTGAATATCTCGTTTCTTTTTATGCGCAGGCCATTAGAAGAAAGGTAGAAGTTGATTGTAGTCATTGTTTATTAGTCACATGCCAGCTATTTCTTTAGAACAAAAAGAAAAATTCATATCCTAGCCAAATTTACTTGTCTAATAAAATTTTGCCATGCAATTTTGCCGTTGGAATTTTCTTGCTTAACAACAAGTACCAATTAATCTCGCTACACTCATACCAAAAAAATAATTAATCTCACTGGACCTATGAGCTAGCCATGATCCATTGCATGGGCCACACGGCCAATGGCTGGCACAAATATATAACCAGCCAAAGATTTGGTGCATAGATTTGGATATGATAAAGATTTTAATCTGTTCTCTTTTCCATGAGTGAGCTATGTAGAGCTGGGATCCTGCCACCCCCAAAAGGAAGTGGAAGGATAACGGGATAAGACTAGGCGGAAAGTGGCCAGCTGTTTGGTCATCATGATGGTGAACCAGCGGCTCCTGCCATCCTTATCGCTTAAAAGGGTTGTACTTATATTTTTAAAGATGAGGAAATAAGAAGCTAGCATTACCGGCCTACTGAAGCGTTCCTCGCATTTTGAAAATATATTTAAAAAAAAATGCATTCCTCACCGACACATGTGTAATTCGCATATTAGAGTGGATGAATTCTCTCTCGAGGTTTATCAAGATGAACTTCGATGGCAATATTAAGGATGATAGAGATGGTACAGATTTTATCATTTGCGGTCCTGATGCTAGGTTGTTGGCTGTCGGAGGTTTTCATCTTTTTGAGCCTTCAATCTCGAAAGCGGAGCTTCGTACCTTCTGGACAGGCATCACCTATATCAGACAGCAGTTTTGAATAGAGAGAATCTTCATCGAGGATGATTCTGTTACCATTATCAGTTAGATCCATAATGGTACAAAGCAGCTAGAGGCTCATCCATTTATTCGTGACATCTAAATCTCTCTTCGTCATTTTTACTGTATCACTTACCGGATATATCTATAGGAAAGTGAATACTGTGGCAGATCGGATTGCTGCATTCGTGGTGGAGCACTCGGAAGATTGAATTATGGAGGTAGGGTGATGTTTGCCCGCCAATCTTATAGGATTTTTTATATCTGAATCTTGTGAGCTGCTCTTATATCAAAATGATATGACTGTCCGTTTGTATCAAAAAAAAAAAAAAATTGAAATGTGAGTTTGATTGGAAGAGAAGTACGTGGGCAACCTCCAGCGGATCACTAAAAGTAAATGAATGAAACTCGCCCACCATATGATTTTTTTACATATTTTTTATATAATAAAGAATAATTAAGAACTTTACATGCTTTTCATATCATTAGAGATAATTAGAAAGAGTAATTAGTATTTTTTTAAGAAAACTTTTAATGATAATACCTTCCAAAAAAGTTCTAATAGTAATTGATACGTTTTTGAGATAAAATGCGGAAACCTGCCAGCCTTATAAATAACTATATTCAAATATTTTTATATGCATCTCCCAATACTTGGATAGAGAGGTCCGACTATTGGGCAAGCCACATTTCACAAATCACAATACCATTGATATTGAAAAGTGTTCCCACAAAAGCCAAAAGAATTTTTCTCCTATTTTGGAGCCATCATATCTAAGAAGATCTAAGAGAACTAACCATTTTGCACAATTCTTTAGTTATAAATCATCATTTAGCCTACTGACAATCAAATGTTGATCCCATGGATTGAACGAAAGTCATAGGCTATACTAAACCCAGGTAAAATAGAATAAATTTAGGTTAGATGTATGCATTATCCTTGTCCAAATCCATCAGGACATGACTTGAACCTGAATCCAGAATCTAAGACAATATACAAATAGTAGCATATACAAACTGGAATTTAAAACTAAATCCTAATTGACTATGTTCATTTGGACTTAGGTCTTTTATTGAGCTTAATTACATGTCCAAATACAAGGGGAGATGAAGAAAAGGTTGTTGGGTTGGAACTAATAAAATGAG